>NC_057806.1:237907090-238061035 GCF_018294505.1 Triticum aestivum
AAGGAACATTCTATTCGCGTCATCATAGATGGAGGGAGCTGCAATAACTTGGCTAGCATGGAGACGGTGGAGAAGCTATCTCTCACCACAAGACCACATCCACATCCTTACTACATCCAATGGTTCAACAATAGCGACAAGGTTAAGGTAACACGTATTGTTCGTGTGCATTTTAGCATCTCTACCTATGCTGATTATGTTGACTGTGATGTGGTACCCATGCAAGCATGTTCCTTATTACTTGGTAGACCATGGGAATTTGATAAAAATTTCGTACACCATGGTAGAAATAATCAGTATACTCTTGTTCATAAGGATAGCCATATTACTTTGCTTCCTATGACTCCTGATTCCATTTTGAAAGATTATATTAATAGATCTCATAAAGCAAAACAGGAGAAAAATAAGAGTGAAAATCAGATTGTGGAAAAAGAATTTGAGCAACAAATCAAGCCTAATAATAAAGCATCTAGTGTTGCTTCTGAAATTAAATTGAAAAGTGCATGTTTACTTGCCACCAAATCTGATATTGATGACCTAGATTTTTGCAAATCTGTTTGCTATGCTTTTGTGTGCAAAGAGGCATTATTTTCATTCGAGGACATGTCTTCCTCTTTGCCTCCTGCTGTCACTAACATTTTACAGGAGTTTGCTGACGTCTTTCCACAAGACGTGCCACCAAGATTACCACCTATTCGAGGGATTGAGCATCAAATTGACTTAATTCCCGATGCATCATTACCCAACTGTGCGACATACCGTACCAACCCAGAGGAGACAAAGGAGATTATGCGTCAAGTACAGGAGCTGCTCGACAAAGGTTATATACGCGAATCCCTTAGTCCTTGTGCTATTCCTATCATTTTAGTGCCGAAAAAGGATGGTACGTCACGTATGTGTGTTGATTGTAGAGGCATTAATAATATTCCTATTCGTTATCGTCATCCTATTCCTAGGCTAGACGACATGCTTGATGAATTGAGTGGCTCTACAATATTCTCCAAAGTTGATTTGCGTAGTGGATACCATCAAATTCGTATGAAATTGGGAGATGAATGGAAAATAGCATTTAAAACTAAGTTTGTATTATATGAGTGGTTAGTCATGCCTTTTGGGTTAACTAATGCACCTAGTACTTTCATGAGATTAATGAACAAAGTTTTACGTGCTTTCATTGGACGATTTGTGGTAGTCTATTTTGATGATAAACTGATTTATAGCAGATCTTTGGAGGAACATTTGGAACATTTATGTGTTGTTTTTATTGCTCTATGTGATGCACTTTTGTTTGGTAACCTTGGGAAGTGCACCTTCTGCACAGACCGAGTATCTTTTCTTGGCTATGTTGTTACTCCACAGGGAATTGAAGTTGATAAAGCGAAGATTGAAGCTATTGAGAGTTGGCCGCAGCCCAAAACGGTCACACAAGTGAGGAGTTTTCTTGGACTCGTTGGATTCTATAGGCGTTTTGTCAGAGATTTCAGCACCATTGCTACACCTCTCAATGAGCTTACAAAGAAGGATGTACCTTTTGTTTGGGGTACCGCATAGGAAGAAGCCTTCACGGTATTGAAAGATAAGTTGACACATGCACCTTTACTCCAACTTCCTGATTTTAATAAGACTTTGAGCTTGAATGTGATGCTAGTGGAATTGGATTAGGAGGTGTGTTATTACAAGCTGGCAAACCTGTTGCATACTTTTCTAAAAAATTGAGTGGGCCTAGTCTGAATTATTCTACTTATGATAAAGAATTATATGCTCTTGTTCGGACTTTAGAAACATGGCAATATTATTTATGGCCCAAAGAATTTGTTATACATTCTGATCATGAATCGTTGAAACATATTAAAAGTCAAGCTAAACTGAATCGTAGACATGCTAAATGGGTTGAATTCATTGAGACTTTCCCTTATGTCATTAAACACAAGAAGGGTAAAGAAAATATTATTGTTGATGCATTGTCTCATCGCTATACTATGCTTTCACAACTTGAATTCAAAGTATTTGGTTTGCACACCATCAAAGACCAATATGTGCATGATGCTGATTTTAAAGATGTAATGCAGAATTGTAAAGCAGGAAGAACTTGGAACAAGTTTGTCGTTAATGATGGATTTGTGTTCCATGCTAACAAGCTATGCATTCCAGCTAGCTCCATTCGTCTTTTGTTGTTGCAGGAGGCGCATGGAGGAGGATTAATGGGACACATTGGCGTGAAGAAGACAGAGGACATACTTGCTACACATTTCTTTTGGCCAAAGATGAGACGGGATGTTGAGCGTTTTGTTGCTCGCTGCACTCCATGTCAAAAAGCTAAGTCACGACTCACTCCTCATGGTTTATATATGCCTTTGCTTGTACCTAGTGTTCCTTGGGAGCATATATCTATGGACTTTCTTTTAGGTTTACCTCCAACAAAGAAGGGGAGGGATATCATATTTGTTGTCATGGATAGGTTCTCGAAAATGGCACACCATGTCATAAAAGCGATGATGCTGTTAATGTTGCTGATTTGTTCTTTCGTGAAATTATTCGCTTGCATGGTGTGCCAAATACTATTGTTTCAGATCGTGATACTAAATTTCTTAGCCACTTTTGGAGATGTTTATGGGCTAAGTTGGGGACTAAACTGCTTTTTAGTACTACTTGTCACCCCCAAACTGATGGACAAACTGAAGTAGTCAATAGAACATTGTCTACTATGCTTAGGACTGTTTTGAAGAATAATAAGAAAATGTGGGAAGAATGCTTGCCTCATATTGAATTTGCTTATAATCGTTCATTGCATTCTACTACTAAGATGTGCCCTTTTGAAATTGTGTATGGTTTCCTACCTCATGCACCTATTGATTTGTTGCCTCTTCCATCTTCGGAGAAGGTTAATTTTGATGCTAAAGAACGAGCTGAATTGATTTTAAAAATGCATGAGTTAACTAAGGAAAACATTGAGCGTATGAATGCTAAATATAAACTTGCTGGAGATAAGGGCAGAAAACATGTTGTGTTTGCACCTGGAAATCTTGTTTGGTTACATTTGTGTAAGGATAGATTTCCTAATTTGCGCAAATCAAAGCTAATGCCACGTGCTGATGGTCCTTTTAAGGTGTTAGAAAATAAATGATAATCCATATAAACTTGAGCTGCCTACAGATTTTGGGGTTAGTCCCACTTTTAACATTGCAGATTTGAAGCCTTATTTGGGTGAGGAAGATGAGCTTTCATCGAGGATGACTTCATTTCATGAAGGGGAGGATGATGAGGACATCAATACCATTGTTACACCCACAGGCCCTGCTGCTATACATACTGGACCAATTACTAGAGCTCGTGCACGCCAATTGAATTATCAGGTACTTTCGTTTCTTGGTAACGATTCTAATGTTCATGAGAATATGATGTTGCCTAAATTGGATACATTTGTTTTGCTTACAAATGAAGGGCCTAGCTTGGACAAGAAAGATGAACCTTGGAGCATGGAGATGATGGCATGCGCAAGGGGATCAAGAACGGAGTTAGAAGTGATGATTTCAGGACTTTGAAGCCACCATAAGGAGTGCATGAAGCCTTGGACGAAATATACAAGATGCCACTTCATAAATTTCGTCCAGAGGCGATTCTAGGTGCTGTGTCACCTTATTATTGGGCCAGGCCCATGTATTTTCAAAATACTTAAGTATAGGCTGTTTTTAGAGTCCGTATGTGTGGGGAAACAAGAGTCAGGGTTGGTTTCGGACCCCTCCTCCAAGGGCCACGAAATTCCCCCCTCTTCCTCCATATATATGCCCCTTAGGGCGTCGTTTAGACTTTGGGTTTTGTTTAGATTAAAAGTTCGCCATAGCTACAACTTCGCATACTTCGTTTGTGTCCAATGACCAGACCAAGACGTCACAGAACCCCACCTTCATTAATAAAGCTTTCCTCTTTTATTCGCAATATCCAGATTGCAATCACAGTTTCTTGCTTGTTCTTCGTTTGCTCGCGGGAAATAGACCCTCGTGGTCAGGTTGATCGTGCTCCGGCATGGTCAATAACCCTCGGAAGTTGGTTTAGCGGTTGCTAAGGCGTGACGTCTTCACACGTTCGTAGTTGGATCGCCAAAGTCGACTCCCATAGAAAACGATATCTATCTCATTGAAACATTGGGACACCTTCACTTCTATCAGCTCTCCACTACCTTAGGGCAACCACCCCGCTCCACCAATCTTGCGCCCTACGTTTCTGACGGGCACTTTACTGCACTGGCCGCCCGTCTTCGCCAATCGGGCATTCTCGCTCCTCTAATCAGGACACTGCCACCACAACCGCCCTTCTGCTGCAATCCCATGTCCCGCACCTAATCTGCATCATGGGGGAGGGAAATGTTGTGGTAAAGGAGGAAGTGGTGGCAAATGCAGCAGTTACTTCAAAATTTGCATGATCGTGGGCATGTCCACGCTGAGCCTGGTTGCAACCCATGTATGCACGCACCCCTGCTTTCTGGCACGGACGACAAAAGCTGTTTAAAAAAAGGATGACAACGCCAGACAAAAGCTGGGGCCTGGCTCGAAGTTCAGGTTAATGAAAAAGCAAAGAAAATCTCCAAACGTTGGCATCAATCCATCTGGACCAACGTAGCCTTGCATGTGCAATGTTTGGGCCTCGCCCAACGATGCCCGACAACATGTGTGGCCGAGGCCTAGGGGCTCCTGTCGATGTATTAAACATGGGTGTGTAATACCCTAACTTATGCATAGGCAAGTAGTAGCCCTCCTGCCAAACGAACGCCTCAAAGGAAGCTCCCAAGTCAAGGAAGCAGCTCTTCGAGAGATCAAAGAGAACATCAAGAAGACCACAGAAAACTACAAAAATGAAGTACAAGAAGCGGGCCCTTGCCAGCAAGGCAGGACAGGCAAGACGAAAGCCCGGCAGGCGCTTGTCCCGGCAAGGCTTCGCCTACCACCAGCGTCCACCTCACCGTGCAGGTAGTCACCCATTGGTGAGGTGTCGAGCCCGCAGGCGTTTTGGTGAGGCTTGTCGACCACGTGGGAGCCCGTTGTAAGAGGAATTACCTTTATCGACACCTGTCCTAATGGCATGTCAAGCTAATAGGAGGTAGTTGAGCAAGCGGTGCGGCAACCTTGTCGGGGCTCCTCCTTACGACACGTAGCGATGCATTTAATGACTTTTGTCCTAACTAGCAGAGTTAGGTATGATAGTTATGTTTATATATAATCACCCTGTAATGACCCTTTTGCCACTATGGTAACCCCCTAAGCTATAAAAGGAGGGTCGGGGCAACTTTACGAGGGTTCCAACCCATTGTAACCTCAAGCATACGTGTTCGTGCACCTACTTTCCCCTCGTAGCTTTCCAGGGAAGAGCGCTCTGTGTACTCACACACATCCAATACATCCAAGTAGGAGTAGGGTTTCACGCTTCTCAGCGGCCCGAACCTGGGCAAACCTTGTTACGCCTCTTGTTGCCCTTGATATTTGCCTTGAGTGCACCCCCCTGCCGAGCTAGAAGGGGCGGCATTGTCACTCTCCTCCAAGTACTTTTGGCCAAAGATGTTTCGCGATGTTGCACGCAACACAAACCAGTGCTCTACATGCCGCAAAGCTAAATCTCAAGCCCAATCTCATGGTTTACATATGCCACTTCCTATTCCATATCAATCATGGGAAGTAATTAGCATGGATTTTGTGCTTGGATTACCTAGGACTCAAAATGGAAAAGATCTGATATTTGTTGTTGTGGACCGATTTTCTAAAACAGCACATTTCATCCCATGCAACAAGATAGACGATGCTTCACATGTTGCAAATCTTTGTTGTAGGGAAATCTTGAGGTTGCATGGAGTGCCCAAGACAATTGTGTTGGACCACAACGTCAAGTTCCTAAGTACTTTTGGAAGACACTATGCGCCAAGCTCGGAACCAAGCTACTCTTCTCGTCGGCCTATCATCCCCAAACCAATGACCAAATGGAAGTCATCAACCAGACACTATCTACTCTCCTAGGCGTGTTGATCAAGAAGAATATCAAGGAATGAGAGGAGTGCTTACCCATCACCAAGTACGCCTACAATCGCGCAAGACATTTGACTACCGACAAGTCCCCCTTGTCATCTGTGGATTCAATCCATTGTCCCCATTGGACATTCTACCACTACAAGGTAGTGAACGAGTGAACTTGGACGCAAGCACAAGAGAAACTTACCTCAAGAAGATGCATGAAGATACAACATCCACGATCAAGCGTCAAGTACACCACCTCACCACCAAGCTTAACATAAACAAGACTCCCATGGTGTTCAACCCAGGAGATCTCGTATGGCTACACCTTCGCAAAGACCGCTTTCCCAACGACCGCAAGTCCAAGCTACTACCTCGCACCGATGGTCCTTTAAAGGTGCTAGTACATTACAACGACAACACCTACAAGATCGACATCCCACATGATAAGTACAATGTAAGTGACATCTTCAATGTCAAGGACTTGACCCCATACCATAGTGATGAAGATTATGATCCGAGGATAGATCTCTGCCAAGCGGGCGAGATAATGCAGAGCATCCTTCGATCATCCTCGTTGACTCTACACCAACACATCAAGCACCACGTGGACCTATGACAGGAGCTCGCGCACGTGCCATTGAAATCTAGAACTTGGATTCTACCTCACCAAAGTGTGCTATGTGTTATTAGGTACAAGGACAAACTCCACCAAGTAGCTAAGGGACATCCCAAAGGCCTAGGAGAAGGACCCCAAGGCCACAAGTAAGAAGGAGGAGGCCATCAAGACAAAGACAACAGCTCCCAGGCAACCCCATGCCCACGGGCCATCCAGAAACCTTCTGGAAGTGAAGACGCGCACCCCCGTGCGCACGACCTCCAAACCCCATGTTCACGGGTGATAGAGGCGGGGTGTCCCGATCTTTCGATGAGATGGGAACTATCGATTTGGTGGAGTCGACTTTCACGATCCGACTACAAATGTGCACGACGTTGTGCCTTAGCAATCGCTAAACCAATCTCCTGAGGTTACCGATGATGCCGGAAGCACGATCAGCCTGACCATGAAGGTCCATTCCTACATGCAATCGAAGAACAAGCAAGAATATGATAATGCAATCTGAATATTGTGAATATATATGAAGTATTGATAAAAGTGGGGATCCGGAAGCGGTCTTGGTTTGGTCATTGGACATAAACGAAGTACACGAAGTTGCAATGGCTAACTTTTAACTAAACAAATCCCAAGGAAAAAACTACTAGATGGATCTATTAGATAGGAGCAAGGGGTGGTGGCCAAGGAGGTGGGAGGATGTCCCAAGGCAGCCTATAACTAACCCTAAGTCGTACAATGCTCATGGGCCCAAGTGGAGGTGATGCAACACCTTTGGACTTGTAGTTTGACTCGGATTCTGCTACAGCGTTAGATTGTTTCGTCGATATCTCAGCGCTCCAGGCGAATTTGAAGGTGAATCCAATTGGGTATGAAAGAGCGCGAAATCTACATTCCAACAAAAAAAATCACCCAATCCGGAGTCCGTATGAAAGAGTTCTTGGCATTTTGAGTCAGGTATGTCTGTGCACTCCGAATCTAAATCCAAAACATGGGAGACTTGGACTCTATCTTCCCTTGGCCAAAAGTGACGTGAGAGGACGAACAGCACCTAAACTTATCTTTTTCCCTTATCTTCAAATGTGGATTGTACAAATGTCCCATACACCTGCAATTAGACATGGACAAAAGTCTATGAAGTATTTTTGTCCTAGATGACATAAATTAATTATTGCATAGTTTGCATTAGAAATCACCTCACAAATATACATGTATGCAGTATTTTTGGTCATATCCAAGGTAGTCATGTCCACATCATCCTCCCCTTCTTGAGAACAAAGCCGTCCTCGGCTTTGCATAATCTGAAATGTGGCTAAGAAAATAAACAAGGTGTACAAGTTGTATATGTATATGTCATCTACTTTTACTTCCCTTGGTTTTTGAACATAGGACACATGTATGCATGAGTAACTTTCATAGTTCATAAAATCTAAGCAAAAATATTATCACAAGAAGTAGAAGGCATGAAAATATTGCAACTCGGTTTGCACATATAAGTGAAGCTCTAATTCATTTCAAAAGGTTGACAATGTTCACCATTAAACCATCCGAAATTGGTGAGTAAACCTTACTTGCATCAAATTTACATGCTACAACATGCTTAAATAAGCAAACATGCAATAAGTCATTGGACACAAAATCATCACCAAGATTAGAGGTCATATCAAAATGATTAAACATTGGTTCTTTTGCATCAACAGTTAATTCAATGGGTGCACTTAAAATTGTTGGTATTTTAGTTGTTTTATCACATGACGCATTCATGACAGTAACACAATTCTCTAAAATAGGTGGTGTGCTCAAATTAATAGGTAACTCAACACATGATGTATTCAAGTTAACTAGGCATGCATCATTCTTATGTGAAGTTATATCAACAATACCTTTACTGTGTTGGTCCTATGCTAGACCAGACTAGAGACGCGAGACTAGAACACTAATGAGGTCACGCCGTAGCACAACTAGCAGCAATAAAGGATATGAAGTAGCTCTGGACAGCAAGATAAAAGTGAAGACAACAATAACAGTAAAGATAATGATGTGAAACAACTGCCAAGCTGGATATACCAACAATTCTCTCTCCAACTCTCCTATGAAAAAGTCTATGCCAATTTTCTGATAATATTTCTACAGAATACTACTGACTCAAGCTTTCCAAAGCAAAAAGAATCACTCAATTACGAGTTGATATGAGGAGTCAAAACAATTCTAAACTGGCCTGAAAAACTAGAACAAGCTATGTTTGCAAACTTCGGAGGGCAAAAAGATCTATTTAAAAGCCGATTTTGAGGTGTCAAATATTGAAAAAGCTTCTACAACTATCCATATGCGGCTCGTCGGTAGCTTTAATTTGAGTACTTGTGGAGCCAAAACAGACTTCGTATGTGGAAGATATGCCTGTTTTACTGAACAGTGCGCAAAACAGATTTCAATCCGAATTTAGGTACGAGATTAAGTCTTGATAGATCCAAATTTTGTAATTTTTTTCCTCTGACTTTTTTAACTTTTTTCTCCCTTTTTTTTCTTTTTTCCCTCTCCTTCTTTTCGAAAAAACTAGATAAGATGCAGATTGGATCAAGCGAAGATGTGAACGACCTCAACTATGATTATGGCAATGAATGGTGGGTAGAACATGGTAGAAATTGATAGATGCGGTGGTGGACAGTGGAAGGGATAATGATGCAGCGGCGGCGTGACTAATGTGAGCAGAACTCGAAACTCTAAAGGAACTAGACACTATGATGTAGGGGGAACCCTAGATGGCCGGTCTTTCATGAAAGGAGCGGATCCCGTGAAGAACACGAAGAACACGAGGGGAAATCACAAAGGCGAACACAAGAGAAACGCTCAAACCAACAAGTATGATCACACGTGTGCTAGATCCATGAACAGAAAAGGAGATACAAGATCCAAAGTCAACAAGGGAGGATACACGGTAATCGGTTCTTCTCCAAAGGAGGTCTTGATAGGGCCACCCAAAAGGGGTCTTAAATCCAAGGGGATCTTCTTCGAAGAGGGGCCGCGGTCTCTCTCGTGGAGTAGATCCGTAATGGACGAACAAAGCTCTATCTCTAAATGAGCTACTACTTTGCTAACCCTAAAACTTAGGTAGGAGAAGAGTATATATAGTCTTGGTGGGCGAAGGGGTAATCGGGCCTCGGGCCCTTACATTGTGCGCAAACAGGGGAGGCCGGACGTCCGGGCATCGGGTCGGATGTTCGGGCTTTCACGAGGGGCCGGATGTCCGGGCTGGAGGCGCTGGTCTTGTCGCTATTTGGATAGGTGAGGTCCGGATTTCCGCGCGAAGGGCTGGATATCCGGGTGCGCGGGCCGGGCCGGATGTTCGAGCTGGTCGCCGGATATCTGTGCCCTGTAGACTTGACCGCTGGCTCCTTGCTGTTGTCGACACTTCCAGGGGTCGGATGTCCGCGGCCTGGGAGTTGTTCTTGACTCCTTCCATCGGTTTTCTTCATCCATGAACTTGGGGACTTGTCCGTCTTCACGTGCATCTTCGGGAGGGTCCTCTTGGTACTTAATCATGCACAACATCTCGGACTTAGGTAGTAGCCATGTCTCGAGAGGATCATATGTGATATCACTAAGGAAGGAGGTCACCTCGTTCTCGAGAGCTCTAGCTCATGCTCGTGTCATGGGTCCTCTTGGCTCTTGATGAGACGATGGTAGGTCCATGGGTACGACCATAGGATGCTCCGCATCATCTCCCCTCCCTTGGGAAAGATCCGACCTCAGATCGAAATATTCATCACCATGGTAGGGAGAGAGATCTTTGATGTTGAAGATGTCACTCACAGAGTACTTGTCGTGTGGAATGTCGATCTTGTAGGCGTTGTTGTTGTAGCGTTCAAGCACCTTGAAGGTTCCATCTGCTCGTGGTCGAAGTTTGGACTTGTGTTCATGGGGGAAGCGGTCCTTGTGAAGGTGTAACCACACAAGATCTCCAATGTCGAACACCATGGGGTGCTTGTTGATGTTGAGCTTGGTCGCGAGTCGTTGTACTTGGCACTCAATGGTGTGCCTTGTATCTTCATGCATCTTCTTGAGATAGGTGACTCGGGCACTCGCGTCCATATTCGTGCGCTCTTGTAGTGGTAGAGGGAGAATGTCCAATGGCGACAATGGGTTAAAATCGTAGACGACCTCAAAGGGGCACTTGCTGGTAGTCGAGTGTCTTGCTCGGTTGTAGGCGTACTCGGCGATAGGTAGACACTCCTCCCACTCCTTGATGTTCTTCTTGATTAGCACACAAAGTAGAGAGGAGACTGTGCAGTTGGTTACCTCCGTTTGGCCGTCGGTTTGAGGATGGTAAGTCGTGGAGAAGAGTAGCTTTATTCTGAGCTTGGCGCATAAGTTTTTCCAAAAGTAGCTTAGGAACTTGACGTCGCGGTCTGAGACAATCATATTTGGCACTCCATGTAGACACAATATTTCCCTACAAAAGAGATTGGCAACATGTGAAGCATCGTCTATCTTGTTGCATGGTATGAAATGTGCCATCTTAGATAATCGGTCCACAACAACAAATACCGAATCCTTTCCATTTCTAGTTCTAGGCAATCCAGTACAAAATCCATGCTAATATCTTCCCATGGTTAATATGGAATTGGGAGTGGCATGTAAAGTCCATGGGATTGAGCTTTAGACTTAGCTTTGCGACATGTAGAGCATCGGTTGGTGAAGCGGTTGAGTCGCGGAACATCTTTGGACAATAATAGTTCTTGGAGAGCATAGCGAATGTCTTGTCGCATCTAAAATGTCCCATTAGTCCTCCTTCATGAAATTCCTGCAAAAGCGACAAATGAAGAGAAGACTCGGGGATGCAAAGTTTTTTAGCTCTCATAAGATATCCATCTTTGATGTAATAACGATCCCAAGAGGTATGCGTCGAACACTTGGCATAAGGAATAGCAAAAGTAGGATCATGCTCATACAAGTCTTTTATGTGCTCAAAGCCAATGACATCCGATTCAAGTTGAGTAACAAGCATGCATATGCGGGAAAGAGCGTCTGCCACAACATTTTCCTTACCTCTAATATACTTGATGATATAAGGAAATGACTCAATGAATTCACTCCATTTAGCATGACGCTTGTTCAACTTAGTTTGACCTTTAAGGTATTTAAGTGTCTCATGGTCGGTATGGGTGACAAATTCAAGAGGGCGAAGATAATGTTCCCATTCATGCAAAACTCGCACTAAAGCATATAACTCTTTGTCATAGATGGGGTAATTGAGTTGCGCTCCGGAAAGTTTCTCACTAAAGTAAGCTATGGGGCGCTTCTCTTCCCTTAACACACCTCCTATGCCATTACCACTAGCATCGAAATGAATCTCAAAGGGTTTGTCAAAATTGGGTAAAGCAAGCACGGGAGCATGTGTAAGCAAATTCTTAAACTCGTTGAATGCGGTATCTTGTGATGGTCCCCAAACAAAGGGTGCATTCTTCTTGCTCAAAGCATGCAAAGGTGAAGCAATGGTTCTCAAGTCCTTCACAAATCTACGGTAGAAACCAGCTAAACCAAGGAAGCTACGCACTTGTTGCAAGTTGGTTGGTTGTGGCCAAGTTTTAATAGCATTGATCTTAGAGTCATCAACATGAACACCCTTAGAGGACATAACAAAACCCAAGAAAACGAGCTTATCAATGCCAAAAAAGCATTTTTACATGTTAGCATAGAGATGCTCTTTTCGAAGAGTTTGCAAAACGGTTCGAACATGGGTGACATGATCTTTGAGAGATTTGCTATTAACAAGGATATCGCCGAAGTAGACCACAACAAACTCACCAATGTAAGGGCGAAAGACATAATTCATAAACGCATGAAAGTACCCGGTGCTTCCGATAAACCCATAGGCATGACTAACCACTCATACAAACCAAACTTTGTTTTGAAAGTGGTCTTGCATTCATCACCCTCTTGTATGCGGATTTGATAGTAACCACTTTGTAAAGCACCATATGTAACCTTCCATATTTGTATTCCAACTCTTGCCATTTCCGGCACTAAGTTATGAGATTTCCTCGTTGTCGGGTTTTTGTCTTCGTGTTGCTTTTGTCTTTGTCATGCATCTCATATCATGTCATCATGTGCATCACATTTGCATACGTGTTCGTCTCATGCATCCGAGCATTTTCCCCGTTGTCCGTTTTGCATTTCGGCACTCCTATGTCCTCCGGTGTCGCCTTTTACCTCTTTTCGTGTGTGGGTGTTAAACGTTCTCGTATTGGACCGAGACTTGTCATGCGGCCTTGGTTTACTACCGGTAGACCGCCTGTCAAGTTTCGTGCCATTTGGACTTCGTTTGATACTCCAACGTTAACCGAGGAACCGAAAAGGCCTCGTGTGTGTTGCAGCCCAACACCCCTCCAAAGTGGCCCAAAACCCACCTAAACCCCTCCATCATCTCGGTCATTCGATCACGATTGCGTGGCCGAAAACCGTGCTCAATTTGGAGCATCCTAGCTCCCTCTACCTATAAATAGGTCCTCCCATTCCAAATCCCGGATCTTTTCCTCCCCTAACCCTAAAATTCGCCCCTCCGCCGCCGGACATGTCTGTTGCTCGCCGGACATCCCAAGCCGTCGACCCGCGCCAGTGAGAGAGTGCCACGTGGCGAGCCGCCGCCCGCCGTCGCGCCAGCCCGCTTGGCCCAGGCGTGGCCCTCCCATGCCCGCGCACACCGCCGCCGTCTTCCTCCTCGCCCGCGCCTCCTCATCCTCGTTTGGCGCCACCGCAGACGCCATCGCCGGCCACCGCCGCCTCGACTTCGCCACCTCCTCGCCCAGTCGCCGCCGCCCCGGCCTCGCCGCCTCCTCGACCGCGGCCGCGCCCGCCGCCGTCTTATCGTGGTCCAGCCGGATCCGGCCCGATCCGACCCGGAGCTCTCCAACTCCGGCCATCTTCTTCCCTCTCCGGCGAGCTCCGGCGAGCTCGAGATCGCACCTTGGTTTGCGTGCCCGATCCAGATCTGGACGAACCCTAGCCGGGTTGACCTTTTTCCCTAAGTCCCAGTAATGTTTAGCATTTTTCATCTTGCCATAACTTTGCATCCGTGGGTCCGTTTTGGGCGTGTAGCATATCAAATTGTTCGTCTCGATGAGTACTTCATTTCATTCCATTGCATCATGTTCATTTGAGTTCATCTTTATGCCCTAAATGCTGCTGCAAGGGTGCTATGCAATGTTAGTTTCAGATTTTTATCAGTAATTGGACATTTGTCATTTTTGCCATGATTAATGTGTGCCTCCTATGAACTTGAGCTATACATGTGTTTTGAAGTATGCCATGCCATCTTTACAGGGGTGTATGCCATGTATTTTTGTGATCTTTGTGGTGACTAGCACAAGCATGCAAAGTAGCTCTCGTAATGTTGCTGATTTCAGGGACTTAGAAATCTTCTAAGTCTTTTCCCTGATAATATTTTTATGCCATGTATTCATGTTGCTACAGAGTGATCCATGCCTCTTTTGAGCATGTTCAGTAAGGATCATTTTGAGATATTGTTATGCTCTATCCACCCATGTCTTTGTTTGCAATTATGGAGCACCCTAGCTTGACTCAATCGAGCTCTACTTTTGCTATAAAATGTTCCTGGCAGAATGTTTATGTGTTAAGCATTTTTGCCGAGGTTGTTATAGTATATCCATGCATGCTATGAGTGTGTTCTTGCCATGGTTAGCTTATTTATCATGTCTACTTGCTGGGTGTATGCTTAGTTTGCCATGCAATGCTTTGTGGTGAGTGCATCGAGCTCGTAAACATGCATACATGAATCTGTTTTGCCATGTTCCAGTTTTCTGCTCGGTCTGAATCTGTTAACGAAAGTTGCTATGTTCACATGGTTGCCATTGTATTTTCTGATCCCTTTTGGCTTATGGTCAGTAAGGGACTTTTGTTGTATGCTTTGAGTAGCTTCATGACATGCCTTGTTTTGCCATGATATGTTCCTGTAGCATGTTGTTATCTTGCTCTAAACATTGCTTCCTGATGTTAAATTCCTGACATGTTATTTTCACTAAGTCTGTAACCTGATATCTTTTGCACTTTTGCCATGCTTGTTTGAACCTGATATCTTTTGTCAAGCATCTTGAGTGGATCCCTGACATGTGTTTTGTTGCTATGTTAGAGTGCACTAACTTGTTGTTCTTGATGCATTTAGATGGCCTCGTGTTGTTAATCGCAGCTTTGCGCCATTATTGTTTTGCTTGCCATTTGCAAACCGTGCATCCGATTCCGGTGATCTTTATATCGATTTCGACCGAAATCAACCCATCTTTCCAGTGGAACTCTTAGTTTTCCAATTTGAGGGCAGGTTCAATCTTTCCTTTCCGAAGCATGCATATGCATTGCATATCACATCCCGCATATCATGCCATGTTTTGCATCATGTTGTTTGCGCATTGCACCGTGGTTGATTGTGGTTCCCTTTGTTTGTGTTCTTGCTTTGGGTAGAGCCGGGAGACGAGTACGTGATCGAGGAACCCGTTGAGTACGCTTACAAGGATCAAGCTTACGTCAACTCGGAGAACTTTGCAGGCAAGATGACCATACCCTCGAAATCACTTCTATCTTTGCTTGCTAGATGCTTGCTCTTTTGCTATGCCTATGCTACGATACCTACCACATGCTTTATCATGCCTCCCATATTGCCATGTCAAACCTCTAACCCACCTTGTCCTAGCAAACCATTATTTGGCTATGTTACCGCTTTGCTCAGCCTCTCTTATAGTGTTGCTAGTTGCAGGTGAAGATTGGAGTTTGTTCCTTGTTGGAACATGTTTATTGTTGGGATATCATTATTATATCTTGTCTATTTTAATGCATCTATACACTTGGTAAAGGGTGGAAGGCTCGGCCTTATGCCTGGTGTTTTGTTCCACTCTTGCTGCCCTAGTTTCCATCATACCGGTGTTATGTTCCTTGATTTTGCGTTCCTTACACGGTTGGGTTATAATGGGAACCCCTTGATAGTTAGCCTTGAATAAAACTCCTCCAGCAATGCCCAACCTTGGTTTTACCATTCGCCACCTCGCCTCTTTTTCCCTTGGGTTCCGCGGACTCAAGGGTCATTTTTATTTTAAACCCCATGGGCCAATGCTCCTCTGAGTGTTGGTCCGAACTGAGTAGACTGTGGGGCCACCTCGGGGCAATTTGAGGGTTGGTTTTACTCGTAGGATGTCTCATCCGAGTGTGCCCTGAGAACGAGATATGTGCAGCTCCTATCGGGATTTGTCGGCACATTCGGGCGGTTTTGCTGGTTTAGTTTTACCATTGTCGAGATGTCTTGTAACCGGGATTCCGAGTCTGATCGGGTTGTCTTGGGAGAAGGAATATCCTTCGTTGACCGTGAGAGCTTGTGATGGGCTAAGTTGGGACACCCCTGCAGGGATTTGAACTTTCGAAAGCCGTGACCGCGGTTATGGGAAGATGGGAATTTGTTAATGTCCGGTTGTAGATAACCTAAAACTTAACTTAATTAAAATGAATGAACAGAGTGTGTGGCCGTGATGGTCTCTTTTCGGCGTGGTCCGGGAAGAGAACACGGTCTCGTGTTATGCTTGAACGTAGGTTGTTCTAGGATCACTTCTTGATCATAGTTTACCGATCGTGCCTTTGCCTTCTCTTCTCGCTCTCATTTGCGTATGTTAGCCACCATATATGCTAGTGCTTGCTGCAGCTCCACATCATACCTTTTACCTACCTATAAGCTTAAATAGTCTTGATCGCGAGGGTGTGAGATTGCTGAGTCTCCGTGACTCACAGATTACTTCCAAAACCAGATGCAGGGACCGATGATACTGCTCCAGGAGTTTTGACTGAGCTCAAGTGGGAGTTCGATGAGGACTCAGGACGATACTACATTTCCTTTCCAGACGATCAGTAGTGGAGCCCAGTTGGGGCGATCGGGGACATTATGCATTTGGGGTTGTCTTTATTTTGGTTCCGTAGTCAGACCTTGATTGTATTTGGATGTTTGTAATGATATATTTATGCTATTGTGTGATGTGGCGATTGTAAGCCAACTATGTGCCTCTTTTCTTATTCAGTACATGGGTTCTGTGAAGATTACCCCACTTGCGACATTGCTTACAATGCGGTTATGCCTCTAAGTCGTGCTTCGACACGTGGGAGATATAGCTGCATCATGGGCGTTACACACTTTTAGGATCAATTTTGGAAAAGATAGTGGCACCGCTAAGTTCATCAAGCATATCATCAAGGCATGGAATGGGGTACCTATAGCGAACGGTGATAGCATTGATAGGTCTACAATCGGAACACATGCGAAAGCTACCGTCTCTTTTTGGCACAAGAATGACCGGAACGGCACAAGGACTCAAACTTTCACGCTCATGTCCTTGGTCTATGAGATGTTTTACTTGCCTTTGTATTTCTTTGGTTTCTTCTGGGTTGACCCGGTAGGGAGCTTTGTTTGGAAGTGGTGCTCCGGGGATGAGGTCGATGCGGTGCTCGATGCCTCATAGAGGAGGTAGACCCGGAGGTAGCTCGTCGGGGAAAACATCTTGGAATTCCTACAAAAGAGAAGACAACACTAAAGGTATATCATGAGAGGTGTTAGCTTTTGGTGCCTTGTCCTTGCATAAAAGGACATAGTGTATGACACTTGATGGGTTCTCACACACTTCTCTTATCTCACTTTTGGTGGCAAATAGAACTAAGTTCTTCTTTTTGCTCATCGTGGAGGCACTCAATTTGGGCTTGTGGAGCTCACTCTCTTTCTGGTGGTTCGCTCTCTCACTATTCTCTCCACGATGGGTGGCTTGCTTGTCGGCGATCACTTGGCTTGGAGACATAGGGCGAAGTACATACTCCTTTCCTTTCATCTTGAAGATGTAGTGGTTTGTACGGCCGTTGTGGATGACACCTCTATCAAATTGCCATGGTCGTCCGAGAAGAAGGTGGCAAATGGTCATTGGAAGAACATCACACTCCAAAGTGTCTTCGTAAGCTCCGGTTTTGAAGGAGACTTGCACTCTATGCTCCACTTGGATAATGCCGGAGTCGCTTAGCCATTGAACTTTATAGGGATGCGGATGCTTCGTCTTGGGCAATTGGAGCTTGGAGCAAAGTTCTTCACTTGCTAAGTCATGGCAACTCCCTCCATCGATGATGACCTTGATGGACCTTCCATTGATGTCGGCCTTGGTATGAAAGATATAGCATCTTTGGTCTTCTTATTGTTGATGTTGAAGAGTCAAGACCTTGGAGACAACTAGAGCGGGGCTTGAATCTTCATCACAAAAGACTAGTTCTTCTTCATTGTCGTTCACTTGCTGGTGCATTGTCACTTGCTCAAGGGCTTTCATTTCTCCTTCGCTCATGGAGTCGTATGTACCATCATCATTGAGGATCATGGTCTGCTTGTTGGTATACTCAAAGGACTTGTGGCCTCGGCCTCCGCATGTGAAGCATTTGAAGGAGCTTGTCTTGACGGTCTCATCGGTTGGGGTAGATGATGATGAAGCTCTCGTCTTGAAGTTGCTTGTAGTAGGATGATGACTTGGAGTTGTCGAAGTTTTCTTGTAACTTGACTTGTTGATGTTGCTTGAAGAAGGCTTGGTTGAGGTAGACGGTGTTGGAGTCGTTGAGGCTTGGGTGTTGGAGAAGCCATAGGACTTGGATGAAAACTTGGCATACTTGAAGTCATCTTGCACTTAACGTTTCGCTTTGGTAGCTTGATGCACTAGCTCGATGAGGTTCGAGTATGGTTGGAAGTTAGCGATCTGCTTGATGGGATGATTGAGTCCATTCAAGAAACCATAGTTTGCTCATTATCTTCCGTGACATTAGCTCGTATCATTGCAATCTCTATTTCCTTATAGTATTCTTCAACGCTCTTGGTTCCTTGCTTGAGTAGTTGGAGTTTCTTGAAGAGGTCATGATTGTAGTAGGTTGGCACGAAGCGTGCTCTCATGACATCCTTCATTTGCACCCAAGTAGTGATGGGTGGTTCACCTTTTCCCTCTCGGCGCTCAATTACTTGTTCCCACCAAATGAGGACATAGTCTTGGAACTCAAGGGATGACATCGCCATCTTCTTCTCTTCTTCATAGTTTTGCAAGCGGAAGATTTTGTCGACCTTCAATGCCATGAAAGGTACTCTTCGAGATCATTGCTTACATTGAACTTGGGCATGGTGAACTTTAGCTTGTCGTAGCATTTCTCTTCATTGTGTTTGGGTCGGGGATGATGACGGCCTTGACGAGGAGGATCGTCTCTCACAACTTGCTCTTGCCGTAGAGGATTTCCATTGTTAACTTGATCTTGTTGAACTTGATGTTGTTGGCGAGCTTGTGGAGCTTGACGACGAAATCGAGCTTGATAGTTCCTCTCTTGAACTTCTTCGCGAAGCGCTCCTTGATGTTCACGAGCTTGTCGACCTCGGTTGACTACGGCTCGACTTGAATCTCGGAGGGCTTGTTGCGCCTCAAGTGCTTGAGCTTATCGCAATTCTTGCTCTTGATGTTGTGCCTCGGCATCTTATGCTTCTTGGTGTAGTCGCGCTCGCTCTTCCTCTTCGTGTTGGCATTGTCGTTGCCGTTCTCGTGCTTGCGCAAAGGTAGCTTGGTTTTGACGATGTCGTTGTTCTTGAGAGTCATTGTCGTGTAGAGGATTGCGGTTTGCTTGACTATCTTGGCATACGGCACGTCGAAGAGTATTTGATGTCGGTGTACTTGAGCCAGAGATAGTGTAGTCGGAGTGTCGACTTGAGCAGCTCCGTCTTGATGAGGACAAAGTGGAAGAAGAGCGGTTGAGCAACAAAGCACGAATCTCGTCCATTCTTGCGTCATTCTCTTGCTTGTGGTCGTCGAGCTTGTGGTCGAAGTAGTCTCTTGTACGTTGCTCGGAGAGTCGCAAGTCGGTTGCGAGGTTATCGACTTGTTCGCTCATTGCTTGTTGCTCTTGATGCAAAGCACGTTGTGCACCAAAGAGGTGGCTCTTTGTGATGTCGGAGTTCATGTCGTCGTCTTGCCCGATGAAGAGTGGGTTGGTAGAAGTACTTGGCCTATCCATCATTCCAAGGGAAATATGTGAGTGGGAGAAAGAGAAGAACGTATACCAAATGTACCTTGACCGATGTTGAAGATGGATCAAAGATCACTCCAATGTGGAACAAGGAAATAGCACAATTGGTACCAATTCTTGTCGGTTTCTCACACCTACACAAGTAAAAGCTTATGGTTGAGCTTGGTTAGGATGGTGGCACAAAATTTGATGCAATTGTTAGTGAGCTTCAATAATGTTGGAAAAGATTCACAAGTTTGCAATGCAACAAGTAGACCAATAGAAAAATATGGTACACGGAAACATACACGCAAAGAGATAAGTGAGGTCGTGCAATCAAGGATGAGCCAAAATGTGGAATCCATGAAAATGCTCTTGTTGCAAAACACTAGAGAGATGCTAGCACGATTGCACAACAAGCGGATACGAAGACTTGTGCACAACCTACTAAGCAAAAATGCAACGACTTCTATCCCAAGTATGCCTATGTATGGTATTCCGATGATATGATCCAAGATGATATACTATGAAAATCTTTAATCCCTTTTGCTTAAAATCTTGTTTGGCTCCTTGTTGTTTGATCTCTTTTCTCATGCAATGCTTCACGAACCAAGATAGCAATTGTGTATGCGATGACAACCTTGTGACACAAGAGATGATACCAAGATATGCACCAATGATATGATATATATGCAATGTGAAGTATGATCACTAATGTGCACAAGTCACGTTGCCGGCAATACTCAATGGCTAGTCTCGATGGGTAAGCGACGCAAAAGGTAAGGCTATGGTGGTTATCAATGTAATAGCAAGAATGATGTATCACGATACCAAGATGAGTTTACCGCTTCTTGCTTACGGTATGGTGTCAAAATGGTGGAGTGTTGTTGTCGATGACGCGTCCATGGTGAAGATGAGCGGCGGTGATGTTGATGTCAAACCGTACCTAAATAGCCAAAACACAATAGGACACGGAACCGCAACTCAAATTCTCAAAGCAAAACGTGACAAAAAATTTCGGAGTTGGTAGAGGTAAGCGATGGTGGTGCTTTGTGGAAGTGGTGGTGGTATGCGGAAGCGTATGTGGGCACCGGAACAAAATTTGTCAAAATTTAGACGGAAAACAGGGCGGTGGATGGAACTGATGCTGCCAGGGGCCGGATGTCTGGGATGTCAGGCCGGATGTTCGGGCTCTGGATCCGTGGATGAACTTGATGAACTTCGCGTGGAGAGGTCAAATTCGGGGCAAAATTTGGGGGAATTTGTGGATGGAAATTGGGGAAAGGTGGGGGAAATCTAGAGCTACCTGCAACACATGAAATCCGCGGATCAAATCCAACAAAACTTCATCACACAAAGAAATCGCAAAAAAATCAGGGGCTATTTTTGTGGGGAATTACTGAATTAGGGACGAAATCAACAAAACAAGGCTAGAAAACACAACGGGGAAGCTCCGAAATCGTGATCAATGTGGCTCATGATACCAAGATGATGTAGGGGGAACCCTAGATGGCCGATCTTTCACGAAAGGAGCGGATCCCGCGAAGAACATGAAGAACACGATCGGAAACATGAGGGGAAATCATAAAGGGGAACACAACAGAAACACTCAAACCAACAAGTATGATCACACATGTGCTAGATCCATGAACACAAAAGGAGATACAAGATCCAAAGTCAACAAGGGACGATACACGGTAACCGGTTCTTCTCCAAAGGAGGTCTTGATGGGGCCACCCAAAAGGGGGTCTTGAATCCAAGGGGATCTTCTCCGAAGAGGGGCCGCGGTCTCTCTCGTGGAGTAGATCCGTAATGGATGAGCAAAGCTATATCTCTAAATGAGCTACTACTTTGCTAACCCTAAAACGTAGGTAGGAGAAGAGTATATATAGTCTAGGTGGACGTAGGTAGACGGGCCTCGGGCCCTTACACTGTGCGCACACAGGGGAGGCCAGACGTCCGGCCGTCAGGCCGGATGTCCGGGATTTCACGAGGGGCCGGATGTCCGGGCTGGAGGCGTTGGTCATGTTGCTCTCTGGATAGGTGGGATCCGGATTTCCGGGCAAAGGGCCGGATATCTGGGTGCGCGGGGCGGGCCGGATGTCCGGGCTGGTCGCCGAATGTCTGGGCCCTGTAGACTTGGCCGTTGGCTCCTTGCTACTGTTGACACTTCTAGGGGACGGATGTCCGAGGTCATGGCCGGATGTCCGGGACCTGGGAGTTGTTCTTAACTCCTTCCGTCGGTTCTCTTCATCCATGAACTTGGGGACTTGTCCATCTTCACGTGCATCTTCGGGAGGGTCCTCTTGGTACCTAATCATGCACAACATCTCGGACTTAGGTAGTAGCCATGTCTCGAAAGGATCATATGTGATATCACTAAGGAAGGAGGTCACCTCGTTCTCGAGAGCTCTAGCTCATGCTCGTGTCATGGGTCCTCTTTGCTCTTGATGAAAAGATGGTAGGTCCATGGGGATGACCATAGGATGCTCTGCATCACACTAAGACCGGCAACTCGACACGATGATGCAATCAATAATTCAATAATGCAAACGATGAAAAGAAAATTGCAAAGGCTTGGACTGGATTGGACAAAGGATAAAAAGATCTAACTTTTTTGTGGTTTTTTCTTGGACAATAGGTAAGAAAATAAATCTAATCTAGGGAAAACTAAAAATTCTCACCGAGCAACCTGAAAACTGATACCACTTGATAGAGGCGGGGTGTCCCGATCTTTCGATGAGATTATAACTATCGACTTTGTGGAGTTGACTTTGATGATCCGACTACGAACATGCAAGAATGTTGCGCCTTAGCAATTGCTAAACTAATCTCCTGAGGTTACTGACAATTTTGGAAGCACGATCAGCCTGACCATGAAGGTCTATTCCTGCATGCAATGGAAGAACATACAAGAATATGATAATGCAATCTAAATATCATGAATATATATGAAGTATTGATAAAAGCAGGGATCTGGAAGCGGTCTTGGTCTGATCGCTGGACACAAACGAACTACACCAATTTGCAATGGCTAACTTTTAACTAAACAAATCCCAAGGAAAATGCTACTAGATGGATCTACTTATATAGGAGCAAGGGATGCCGGCCAAGGAGGTGGGAGGACGTCCCAAGGTAGGCTAAAACTAACCCTAGGTCATACAAGACTCATGGGCCCAAGTGGAGGTGATGCAACACCTTTGGACTTGTAGTGTCACTCGGATTCTGCTGCAGCGTTAGATTATTTCGTCGATATCTCAACGCTCTGAGTGAATTTGAAGGTGAATCCAATTGGGTTGGAAAGAGCACGAAATCTACTTTCCAACAAAAAATAATCACCCAATTCGGAGTTTGTATGAAAGAGTTCTTGGCGTTTTGAGTTAGGTATGTATGTGCAGTCCGAATCTGAATCCAAAACGTGAGAGACTTGGACTCTATCTTCTCTTGGCCCAAAAGTGACATGAGAGGACTTTTTGAACAAAGCCAAAACTTATGTTTTCCCCTTATCTTCATATGTATATTGTACAAATGTCTCATACACCTGCAATTAGACATGGCACAAAAGTCTGTGAAGTATTTTCGTCTTGGATTACATAAATTAATTGTTAGTTTGCATTAGAAATCACCTCACAAATGTATATGTCGGCGTTCTAGGAATGGGGGTACCCAGACTTTCCTGCCTACGGCCCATAGCGTGGCTCCATCAACGGCCTAGTACGGCCCACCTTCAGCATCGGTAACTCTAGACCCTCGCGAGGGGCCAAGCCTCGCGAGGCGGATGACACCAAGACCTCCAGAAGGAGTGGCCTCCTCACGCTGGCTCCTGAGGAGCGGAGATCTCAATGCATGCCTCAACCTCGTGAGGTTCGGATGATGCAAGCCATGACGACCAAGGCCAGGCAGGCGCCAGCGGGCGCAGTACAGCAGTTTCCTCTTTGGTGCTAAGGAGGCAAGCGCAGGTGCGGAGTCCCGAGGAATCAACGAAAGGTTCCCATTTCCGTGCAACAAGACCAAGACCGCCAGGATGGCGGGACGGAGGTCATCACCGAGCCCAGCACGGCGTCATGACCAAAAGCTTTGTAGACGAAGACCACCTTTTGTTAGGATAAGATGTACTAGTTGTCTTCCTTCAAATAGGACTTAGCCACCACCATAGAGAAGGAGGGATCATCCAGATCATCCTCTCCCCCACTAGCTCAAGAACATACCTCCTGAGGTTGTTCGTCCATTGTACTAGTTCATCCTCAGCCCACCTCGAGGCCAATCCACCACCAAGCAGGAGTAGGGTTTTACACCGCAAGGTGTCTCGAACCTGGGTAAACTGATGTGTCCCATTTCCTTCCTGTACATCGAGCTAGGCTTGGAGGTTGGCGAGTAGGCAAACTGGGGAGGTCGAGTTCTTCGCATGCACCCCAGAGTTCGAACCTGTCTAGGGTCTGTGGAGCCCAAAATCCGACATTTGGCGTGCCATGTAGGGGTGCATCGAAGATCCTCCCCTCCGTCTGCTGCGCTCTGTTGTTTGCCTCTCATGGCGAGCGTCGCTCCATCAATCGGATTGATGGGTGCCTTCAAGGGAGCCGTGGGTCTCCAAGCTTTCACCCTCGCCCTGCGGCAGGTGCGGTGGCCACCCAAGTTCAGGCCGGAGTTGTCGCCCCGATACAATGGCATGGCGGACCCGGCAGGTTTTCTCCAGACGTATGTGGAGGTTGTTTTGGCGGCCGGCGGTGATGACAAGGTCATGGCGAACTGGCTTCCCATGGCCCTCGCGGGCGCACCGTGCACCTGGCTCCTTGACTTGCCAGAGCCTTTTGTGGCTTCTTGGGAGGAGCTGCGCGGCCTCTTCATCGCGCGTTTTACGGCACCAGCACCCCATGCCGTCTCGGCCCTCCTCGGCGGCTCGCAGGTGCCGCCCTCGACCGCCATGCCAAGTAGTTCTTTCGCCAGGTGGGCGCCACCCACTTACAACGGGGGGCACCACCAGGTTGGGTGGTGCCTAAAGCCGACCTCACCTTCGACTCCAGCGACCACCCCGCAACCACGGTTGGTGCCAGCGTGCTCCCGATGCTTTGCACTCCCACCATCTGCAATGTAGCAGTCACGAGGACCCTCATGGACGATGGAGCCGGCCTCAACGTCCTCTCTGTGGAGGCTTTCGGCCTGCTACATGTGCCCCATGGCTGGCTCCGCCCCACCAAGCCTTTCTCTGGAGTTGTCGATGGCTCCACCTGTCCCCTTGGGCAGATTCGCCTCCCCATCACCTTTGGTACCCGCAACAACTACCGCATCGAGCTCATCAACTTCGACATCGCCCGCATTGGACTGTCGTACAATGCCATTCTCGGGTACTCGGCCTTGGCCAAGTTCATGGTGATAACCCACCCAGGCTACAACCTCATGAAGATGTCGGGGAGCAGCGGCGTCCTTACTGTGGTGGGGGATACCAAGGATGCACCCTCGCCCCTCAGGAATGCTTTCAAAGCCACGGCGGCCGCGCAGCCAAGCAAGGAGGGAGCCCCGGAAGCTCCGGGGGCTGCACCAGTGAAGAAGAAGCAATTTTTCTCTCAAGATCATACCGAGATGAAGCAGGTGCCGGTTGATGAAGGCGGGGCGTCGGGCTCCACCTTCACCATAGGCGCCGGCCTCCCTTAGGACCAAGAAAAGGCATTGGTCGGCTTCTTATGCACGAACAAGGATGTGTTCGCGTGGGAGCCCAAGGATCTGGTCGGGATCCCAAGGGGGATAATCGAGCACCACTTAAGGGTGCGCCCTAACGCACGCCTCGTGAAACAGAAGGCGAGGCCACAGTCCATAAAAAAGCAGTCGTTCATCGTCCAAGAGACCCGCAAACTTCAAGAGGCTAACGTCATTCGGGAACTGCGATATCCGGAATGGCTGGCGAACCCGGTTATCGTCCCCAAGAAAGGCGGGAAGGAGCGCATGTGTGTCGACTTCACCAACCTCAACAAGGCCTGCCCTCAAGACCCCTTTCCGCTCCCACGCATCGATCAGACCGTCGACTCCACCACCGAGTGCGACTCGTTGTGCTTTCTGGACGCCTTCTCGAGCTATCACCAAATCAAGATGGCGGTGCCGGACGTTGAGAAGACGGCCTTATTGACCCCATGCGAGGTGTATTGCTACACCTGCATGTCGTTCGGGCTGCGCAATGCCGGGACAACCTTCCAAAGACTGATGCACGTCGCTCTGCGCCGGCAGCTCGAGAGGAACGCAGAGGCATACATCGATGACATCATGGTGAAATCTCGGGAGGCAAGGACCCTTATTAAAGACCTGGAGGAGACGTTCACCAGCATGCGCAAGGTGGACCTAAGACTCAACCCGAAGAAATGTGTGTTTGGCGTCCCCGGCAAGCTGCTGGATTTCCTGGTATCGCACACGAGGATCGAGGCCAACCCGGAGAAGGTCAAGGCCATAGAAAGGATGAGCCCGCCACAAACCCTCAAGGAGATGCAGAAGCTGACGGGTTGTGTAACCTCGCTCGGGCGCTTCACCTCCAAGTTGGGGGAGCACGCCGTCTCGTTCTACAAGCTGGTGAAAAAGAAAGGACCATTTGAGTGGACTTCGGAGGCTGGCGCAGCCTTCCAAGACCTCAAGAGGTACCTCACCAGCCCACCGGTGATGGTAGCACCACGTCCCCTTGAGCCTTTGGTGCTCTACTTGGCCGCCACACCTCACTCCGCCAGCGCAGCGCTGGTGGCAGCGCTGGAGGAGTGCACGACCAAGGGCTCACGGTGAAGCACCTCATCCCCGGCTGGGGCGCATTGGCCTCAGGATGGCGCTCCTGAGGCCCCGGCCGCCCCGCCAGTCAATAATGCTCCGGGGAGCTCAGCCAATCCTCCCGACAGCAATACTCTTGAGGACAGTGCCCCGGAGGCCACGGCTGCCCTAACGGATGACAAGGCTCCTGAGGACCCTTGGCCCCAGGAGGTACAAGACCCCGCGGACGCCTCCACCCTCGTCGAGCACCCGGTGTACTTCGTCGGCACAGTGCTACGCGATGCACGGGCGTGCTACCCCATGCCGCAAAAACTCTTGCTCGCGCTCCTCGTCGCCTCCCGAAAGCTGCGCCACTACATCCAAGGCCACCCCATCAAGGTTGTCTCAGCTTATCCGCTGGAGAGAGTGCTCCGGAGCCCCAATGTTGCAGGGAGGGTTGCCGAATGGAACATCAAACTTCATGTGTTTCAGTTGGAGTTCAGCACCACCAGAGTCGTCAAGGGTGCGACCCTCGCCGACTTCGTGGCGGAATGGGCCGATGTTCCCAACTCAGTAGTGGGTGAGGACTGTTCCCTCTCACTCGGAAGTGAAGCACCAGATGGTTGGGTCATGTACTTCGACGGTGCTTTCGTGCGTCAGGGCGTGGGGGCTGGAGTCGTGCTCATCTCGCCTACTCAGGACAAGCTCCACTACGCCGTGCGGCTCTACTTCTAGCAAGGCAAGAAGGTCCCCAACAACATCGCGGAGTATGAAGGCCTGATCATCGGTCTCAAGGCTGCAGCAGCTTTGGGAGTGAGGCACCTCGCCATTAGGGGTGACTCCCAGCTCCTCGTCAACTTCTCCAACAAAGCATACAAGCCGAAGGACGAGCACATGGAGGCATACCTCGAGGAGGTACGCAAAATGGAGAAACAATTCTTGGGCCTAGAATTGTAGCACGTGTCACGCGGCATGAACAAGGAGGCATACGACATCGCCAAGAGGGTGTCTTAGCGCCTGCCTCAGGAGTCGGGCGTGTTTGAGGAGCGGGACTTCAAGCCGTTGGCAGCCCCCTTCACCGCGGGACTAGCATCGCCTCAGGATATGCTTCCCCCAGCACCCCTCTCGGGCACCCCGGCTTGCGGCCCGACCTTGGGAGCCCGCCTGCTCCTCGCGCTTGAGCCTCAGGAGGGGTGCTGGACCGAGGAATTCAAGGCGTACCTGCTCCAAGGCACCTTGCCGGAGAAAGAGGAAGACGCAGAGCGGGTAGCCCGCCAGGCCACCGCATACTGCATTAGGGACGGTGAGCTCTATCGAAAATGGTTGGACGACGTCTCTCTGTGATGCATCTCCAGGGAGCAGGGGCATGAGCTGCTAGCCGACATACATGGTGGGGATTGAGGTCATCACTCTTCATCGCGCACCCTCGTGGGCAAGGCATTCCGCAGTGGATTCTACTGGCCCATGGCGCTCAATCATGCCACCGAGCTGGTAAGATCCTGTGAAGCCTGTCAATTATATGCCAAGCAGATCCACCATCCAACTCTCATGGCCTTTCGCGTTATGGGGGCTGGACATCTTGGGACCGTTCCCTCGAGCACCTAAGGGCTACCGCTACTTCTAAGTCGCCATCGACAAGTTCACCAAGTGGGTGGAGGTGGAGGCCGTCCCCACCATCCTGGCTGGCTTAGCCGTCAAGTTCATCAAGGGCCTCGTGAGCCGCTTGGGGGTTCCTAACCATATCATCACCGACAATGGCTCACAGTTCACCAGCAACCTTTTCAAAACATATTGTGCTAACCTTGGAACATAGATATGCTACGCCTAGGTGGCACACCCTAGGAGCAATGGCCAGGCTGAGCGTGCCAACGCAGAGGTCCTGAGAGGCCTCTAGGCAAGAACCTTCAAGAAGAAGCTCGAGGCCTGCGGTAGGGACTAGTTTGATGAGCTCCAGTCCATGTTGTGGTCCATTGGCACCACCGCGACCAAGCCAACGGGCGAGACTCCGTTCTTCCTCGTCTACGAAGCAGAAGTGGTTCTCCCTCACGAGGTCAGGCATCGCTCCACGCGGGTCTTGGCGTTTGACGAGGAACATCAGGACGCCTCACGGGGGATGGACCTCGTGCTGGGGGAGGAACGTTGCCGCCAAGCCTCGCTCCGGGCGGCAAGGTACCAACAGGCGCTGCGGCGGTACCACTGCTGCAGTGTCCGCTCCAGGACGCTCGAGGTGGGTGATCTCGTCCTGAGGCGGGTGCTCTCTAGGGAGGGGCTGCATAAGCTCTCGCCCATGTGGGAGGGCCCGTTCAGGATCGCCCGTGTCTCCAGGCCCGGCGCCGCGTGCCTTGAGACGCAGGACGGGATCCCCATCCAGAACGCCTGGAACATCCAGCACCTCCGAAAGTTCTACCGATGAAGCAAGGCCCTGTTCCTGTGAAGTTATCCGCTCGTGACACTTTACATAATAATGAGTAGGGGTTGTACACAGCGCGGAGTCTCATGAGTGATGCCCGTGGGCCTCACGGGGGCTGCCACCCACGTCCTAGTGGCAGCACTTAGCTCCGCGCTGGTGAGAAGACTAGTCTAGGTCCGGGCGCGGCTGTTCTTTCGCTTGCTTTCTGTAGCTAGTTTGCAACATCTTAAATGAAATTTGGAGTTTTCGCGTCTTTTGTTCGCCAGAGTTGGAGTTTTCTTTCTTGTTCACTCGCTTTTTCTCAATCTTGTCCCAGGGGGAGCGGCAGTTGCCCGTCGCTCCCCCTCGAGCGTCTCGCGCGTGGGGGCTACGCAAGTGTGTACACCTGGGCTCGCCCGCAGCCACACCTCCTGAAGCCTCATTGACCCAGAGCTCCGGCATCCTTGATCCTCGCGAGACACTCTCGAGTGAGCTCATGGGCATGCACGCCCTCTTAAGTACGTGCCTCCAGGCAGCACGACGTGGTGTACCAGCCACAACCAACCCATGCTCGGGGGCTCGCACAAGGAAAGACGAGATGCCTCATGAGGCCTCCTAAAAACTCTGCGGTTGTACAACATCTCCTGAGGATCGGCGGCTCCTGAGTCATCAGGAGGGAAGCCTCGGGGGATACAGCATGCAAGGTGCGCCCTTGCGACATGGGAGACTACCACAAGCACATCGAGCTAAGTTATCCTGACCGCATCTAGTGGAAACACAAGTATCGCGGCACAACATCAAAATAGCGAACATAACATAGTGGCGCAAGCGCCGCAGTCCATAACAAACCCCAGTGGGGCCCTCTACTTTTTCAAATGCAGGAGAAAGGAAAGGAAAAACAAAGGCGGGCCACACGGTCGTAGCAGCTCCCAAGGCCAGGCCCCAGCAACGCCTGAAGCTCAGTCCAAGCCCTCCTCCCGCTTCACCGAGGCACGACGGTAAGATGGACCATCTCCTTCCCCAATCCGAGCCCGGCGGCGTGGTGGTTCATCGTAGCCACTGCTGCTGGTGCTCTCGCCGGAGGAGGAGTCACCACTGCTTGGGGTGGGGCGGTCGTCGCCAAGGGCAAGCTCACCCTTGTCGCCATTGTAGCCGTCGCCAAGGCCAAGCTCATCGTCACTGCTGCCATCCTCGGGGCAGCACCCCGTGCGGTGGCCGTCTTCCCCGAACAACCTCACATAGAGGGCCGCGAGGCCGTCGTACTTGAAGTGGAGGGTGCACCTCCCGCTCATGCCTCGTGCGCGGACGAACGCCTGCCAACCGTGGGTCAAGGACACGTTGCCCGCGGCGGTGACTTCGACCCCCGCCCACGAGGCTCTGCTGCAGCAGCCGTCAGCCTGCAGCCAGAGGCCATCAAGCCCCACGGTCGGCAGCGCACCCGCAAAGAAGCACGGGAGCGGGAGCCGGGTGCTTGCGGGCCTCTCTGACCACACGACAAACTCCGGGAATGCATCCGCCGAGTGGAAGCGTGGTCGAGGAGGTCAGGCAACCACGACGCGCCTTCCCCCATCGCAGGAGCTGCCTCATCCTTAGTGTCTCCCGCCACAAGAAGAAGCACCGCCGCAGCCGCCGGAGGCAGCGCCCGCTCTTGGAGGAGTGCGCCTGCGCCCCTGAGGGGCCACCACCGGGGTCGTAGTGTACTTGCGGGGATGTCCGCGGCCCCTCTTGGGCGGCGGCAAATCTGGTCCCTCCTTGGGGGCCTTCTCTATGGAGGAGAGCTTCCTCGTCGGCGCCATGAGCACTTCGGCAAGACGGCGAGACAAGGGAGAAGAAGAAGGGGCGGGCAATGAGAAGATGGAAATGAGCAAGGGGGCTCCGCCCTCTCCCCATTTATAGCCCGAGGGAGGCCAACCACTGGCCTCCATGATCCCCGGTAATGATGATCTTTCGGCATGCAGCATGCTCTAGTCAAGTTGAACGGTTGCCGAGGCAGCATGAGGAAGTGGAGACGCCCACGTCCCATCAAGCGCCATGCGTCGACCAAGGCCGCATGCGGTTTGGGCCCGCGGCACTCCGCCCTTGCCCTTTGGCTTCGCCTCGAAGCCAAGTTTGAGCGCGCCTTGGGCTCGGGGGATACTGTCGGCATTCTAGGAATGGGCTACCCAGACTTGCCTGCCTACGGCCCACGGCGGGGATCCATCGACGGCCTAGTATGGCACACCTTCAGCATCGACAACTCAAGACCCTCGCGAGGGGCCAAGCCTCGCGAGGTGGGTGACACCAAGACCTCCAGAAGGAGCGGCCTCCTCAGGCTGGCTCCTGAGGAGCGAAGATCTCAATCCAGGGCTCAACCTGATGAGGTTCGGATGACGCAAGCCATGACGAACAAGGCCAGGCGGGCGCCAGCGGGCGTAGTATAGCAGTTTCCTATTTGGTGCTAAGGAGTTAAGCACACACACGGAGTCCCGAGGAATTAGCCAAAGGTTCCCATTTTCGTGCAACATGACCAAGACCGCTAGGATGGCAGGACGGAGGTCATCACCGAGCCCACCACGGCGTCACGACCAGAAGCTTTGCAGACGAAGACCACCTTTTGTCAAGATAAGATGTACTAGTTGTCTCCCTTCGAATTTGGCCATTGTGGGATCCCTTCCCGCCTCCATTTTGGGGGAAGAGGACCAACGCCACTATAAATAGGACTTATCCACCACCATAGAGGAGGAGGGATCATACAGATCATCCTCTCCCCCACCAGCTCAAGAACACACCTCTTGAGGTTGTTCGTCCATTGTACTAGTTCATCCTCAGCCCACCTCGAGGCCAATCCACCACCAAGCAGGAGTAGGGTTTTACACCGCAATGTGGCCCGAACCTGGGTAAACTGATGTGTCCCATTTCCTTCCTGTTCATCGAGCTAGGCTTGGAGGTTGGCGAGTAGGTAGACTGGGGAGGTCGAGTTCTTCGCACGCACCCAAGAGTTCGAACTTGTCCAGGGTCTGCGGAGCCTGAAATCCAACAGTACATGTATGCAATATTTTTTGTCGTGTCCAAGGTAGTCATGCCCTCATCATCGGGGCTCGCCGTTGTAGCACCCCGTGCACACGGGCCGCACATACCCCATGTGCACAGGCCTCCCTGGATTCGGTCGTGGACCCCCTATTCTGCCCTCCAACTCGTCGCTCACCTCCATCTAACTATATATTCCATGCCTAGGACATTGTTTACGGTTAGCAAAGTATATGTGAAACATAGAGAGAGCTTTGCTCATCTACCACTCCTCTTGGAGATCAAGACCTCCTAGGAGAAGATCCCAAGTGGATATCAAGACCTCCTCTTGGATAAAACTATCATCAAGACCTCACCTCCTTAGGAGTGAGAAGAACCTTGCCTTAGTGCTTGTTTCCTTGGATTGTTCTTATATTATCGTGGATCTCAACTATGCTATTCTAGTGGATGTCTAATTGGGTTTTGTTTGAGTGAATTTCATTTTGATGTTCTTGTGTTCATCCTTCTCCCCCTCCAAGTGTGAAAAGATCTCCACTTAGGGTTCCACCCTACAATAGAACCTTTGGCTATCATGTGATGTTCACTTTGCTTCGCGGTACTTTACAAAACCCGGTGTCCATTGGTACCCTCCTGAGTCATCATCATGCTCACTATAACATTGCTCATGTTACCGGTTTTGTTTTTCTTTCTTGTTGACATGTTCCAACATCCCCATGATGTAGTCACCTGTGTCTGGCCAGATGATGATGGATGTTGTCACACCGAGAGGGCCTTAGAATATCTCTCCATCGTCGGAGGAGAAAAAATCTCACTCTCGAGCTATCAGATCACTTGTCAAACTTTCTGATGAGCCTCAAAGTTGTCATTATGATCACCTTGTTATAGATGACGTTTGAGCAACCCCAAAGCCCACTGTCTAGTAGGAAGTTACCGAGACACTCTCACGGTTTGAGGAACTAAGACACATGCTTACGCTCTGTGTTATAACAAATGATTTCGGACGATATAATCAAAAAGTATAAGAGACAAGTATTGGTCGATTCAATATGATCGTTCTTCTAACGTCATACCCTCAATGTTGTTTTAGGACTATCGTTACACTTAACAATATCCTAAGATCCAGAAAACATGATCACCAACAACACTTGGGCTAGTCTTAGAGGCGAGACCAGGAACATAGTGTTAACCGTTTATTACTTCACACGTGCATATGAGTTTTCCACTAAATCACATATTCCAGGATCATAGCAGTTATAGCATGAAATATAAACTCTTAATTATGAATAATGGAAATATAAAAATACAACATTATTGCCTCTAGGGCATATTTCCAACAATTACTAGTTCAAGTTTCTCTTCATGAGCTTTGATAAGAGCTTATACAATATGTTTAGTAAAAGCTTTGTTTTTTATAGGCATTAGGTGAATTAATCATGGATTGAAGCAAGTAAATACATTCAATTAAATAACAACTATCAAATTCCTTGTAATCCAAAGTAGTGGGCACATCACTATCTAAAGTTTTAACCTCTTCAAACACACTTTTATCATTAATAGCATTATGATCATCACCCTCCAAATTATTGGGACACCTTCTACTTAAAGTTGACTCGTCTTCAATCCCATCATTATCAACTTTTATATTTCTAAATAAAGAATCAATAGTAGAATCTCCTATAGTGTTAATGTCTTCATCATTATTATCTGGAGAACATGATTCAACCTCTTTTCCTCCTCGTTCACTTCTAGCTCTTAGCATTTTTCTACTATAATCAATGGAGACTTGGATAGATTTTAGAGGTTAAGGTATTTTGTCCTTACTAGGTGGCAAAGTTTTAATTTTAAGAATATCCACATCATGCATAAGTCTATCCATGTTTCTAAACATATCATCAACTTTACTCGATTTTTCTTTGACCATAGCATTAAAAACCTTTTGAGAACTAATAAATTATTTAATATTGTTCTCTAATTTAGAAGCTACCATATTATTATTATAGGAATTACCATAATCATTAGAGGGATTACTGGGGTATGATCTAGGATTATTAAAATTCTGACTATGAGCATTGTTACTAAAATTGTTCCTCGAGATAAAGTTCACATCGATAGCATCATTATTTTGTTCAATCAAGGTAGATAGAGGAACATCATTTGGATCAATTGAAAAAAATTACTAGCAAGCATAGTCATGATAGCATCAATTTCCTCACTCAAGGAGGATACTTCTTCAACAGAATTTACCTTCTTACCCTTAGGAGCGCGCTTACTGTGCCATTGAGAGTAATTTGTCATTATGTTGTCGAGAAGCTTCGTGGCTTCTCCAAGTGTTATCACCATAAATGTTCCACCTGCAGCTAAATTTAGAAGGTTTCTTGAAACAAAGTTTAGTCCCGCATAAAAGTTTTGCTCTATCATCCATAAAATCAATCCATGTGTGGGACTATTTATAATCATCAATTTCATTCTCTCCCATGATTGTGCAACATGTTCCTTTTCATGTTGCTTAAAGTTCATAATTTGGTTTCTAAGAGATAATATCTTAGCGGGAGGAAAATATTTACACTTAGACCATGAATCAATACTATTTTTGGTAAAGATGAGAACCAAGCCTTATCTCAATCTCTAAGAGAGAAAAGAAATAATTTCAGTTTCACAATATCATTATCCACATCTTTCATTTTTTGCATGTCGCATAATTCAACGGAAGTATTAAGATGGGATGCAGCATCTTCATTAGAAGTTCTATAAAATTGTTCTTTCATAGAAAGATTTAGCAAGGCAACTTTTATATCATATGAATCCGCACTAGTGGTGGGAGGAGCAATAGGTGTACTAGTAAAATCATTACTATTAGTATTTGAGAAGTCACACAACTTAGTATTTTCTGGAGTAGACATGATGGCGATTCGAGCAAACATAGTGACACAATTCATTTGTATTTCTAACTTTTTAGAGGAGGAGGAAGAAAAATAGAAGGCAAGTAAAGAAGCAAATGGAAAAGAAAAAAAACAATAAAATTGATAAACATGAGTGAAGGCACCTGGATTTTTTGGTGAAGCCTCCCCAGCAACAGTGCCTGAAATTCTTCTGCTGCTCTCTCTAGAGTTGTTGGCCTTCCCTGAAGAGGAAGGGTGAATTGGTATAGTAGCAGATAGTATTTCCTTCAGTTAAGAACCAAGGTTTATCGAACCAGAAGGAGACAACACACAAATAACGTGAACAACACCTACACACAAGCAAAGCAAATGCTTGCACCCAACTAAGGCAAAGGGGTTGTCAATCCCCTTGTTCTCGCGAGTTGCAAGGATTAAATCTAATAGTGATTGGTGAACAAATAAAATAAAATAAAATAAAGGAAAGGAAAACAATGAGAAATTTTAGTATTCTTAGTAATAATGGAAAAGGGACCCGGGGCCATAGTTTCACTAGAAGCATCTCTCTCATAAACATAGCATCGGTGGGTAAACAAACTATTGTTGGGCAATTGGAAGAATCGCGCATAGTTATGATTGTGATTCTTCATGGATAATTCATACATAGGTATTACGTTCGTGACAAGAAGGTCGTTAAACTTACTAATGTCTACTACTATTACTCCACCCTAAGACCGCTATCCAGCATGCATCTCAAAGTATTAAGTTCATGCTAAACAGAGTAATGTATAAGCAAGATGACATAGTGTAGATAAAGTAAGACCAAGCAATATGTTCAAACCCCATCGTTTTATCTTTAGTAGCAACAATACAATACGTGCCTTGCAATTCCTCCTGTCATAAAGTAAGCACATCGCAAGGCTGAACCCACTACTATGCACCACTCCCTCTAAAGATCAACTCATCCAATAGGCCAAAGAAGACTTATACATAGGAAAGAATACATAGCTATAAAATTTCACAACAAATAAATCTTAAGAGACTCAAATAATTTCAATGAATAATCTAATCATAAACCCACAATTCATCATATCCCAATAAACAAATCACGAGAATTACATCGAATAGATCTCAAAGGAGATCATTATATTGAAGATCAAAGAGAGAGTGAGAAAAGCCATCTAGCTACTACTATGGACTCATAGGTCCTACGGGAACCACTCACACATCATCATGGAGACAAAAAGGTCGATGAGGATTGCCTCCTCAATGGTTTCCCCCTCCAACATAGTATCGAAAAAGGCCTCCAGATGTGATCGAGGAAGAATAGAAGCTTGCGGCGGTGATAGAATTGATTTGGGTCTCGCTCTAGGGGTCAAGAATTACATCAGGAGGGTGCTCAAGGGCCCCACAAGTGCTGATGATGACCCCCTCCAAGGCGCATTGTGTGAGCTTGTGGCTCCCTCGTAGATCATATGGTCTCTCCCTAAAGCTTCTAAGGTCTCTGTGTTCCAGAAAAAATCACCGTAAAGTTTCATCATGTTTGGACTTTGTTTGTTATGGTTTTTCTGCGAAACAAGAAATATGCACAAAACAGGAACTAGAACTATGCATTAAGTTAATAGGTCAGTCCATAAAAATAATACGAAATGACATATAAACATACAAAGAATGATAATATAATAGCATGAAACAATCAAAAATTATAGATACGTTGAAGATGTATGAGTGTTGCCTCCTATTGGTTTGATAAATCTTGGTTATTAACCGAGGGAAATACTATCTACTACTATACTGCTTCACCCCTCTTTGGGGAAATCCAACAACTCCATCGCGAGTAGTAGCCGCCAGAACGCATTATCATGGAGATTTTATTTTCAACCTTGAACCAGAACTCTACCAGAGGGGGAAGCCATCTTCATCAACACCAATCTCGATCCACTCGCTCTAAGATGAGTAGTGAGTACTCCACCCCTGGACTACGGGCTCATGGCACTAGCCAAAGTTGTAATCTCTCCATCTTGATGTGTTTAGATGTTCAATACAATAGCCACATTAGGTGTCCTACATGATTATGGTTTATCTGATGTATTTAGAACAGTGATGTTGATCATGTGATGAATTATTTCTTTACGTTCAGATTTATGTGCAGCATCTTGTTTGATCTATAGATGTAAATTTCTTTCCGGTTGCTCGTCTACTCCTGGCCAGTTTAAATCGTATATTGGTAGTGGAATAGGTGAGTATTATATGGGTTCAATCTTGCAAGTAATCTACCATAGTAGCATTATGGAAAGTGCAAAAGGCTTGTATAAAACTATTGCCACTAAGGATTAAGGTTTATTAGATGGATCACTGGAATCCCATAAACACAATAGTATGTTATCTTGCTAAATGCAATTACCTGTGTTCACACCTAATGTCCAGATTGTGCAAAGGGATCTCGATCTATGGACGGGCTATTCAACTATCAAACGCAGAGAGGATGTTGGTTTAATAGTATTATGGACATACTTCCTATATATAATAATCATGTTCATATATCTCACATGATCATGAAATACTTCATTGTGCACTTTTTGACATGATTTTATTATAATCCACAACTATAGGGGATCACAACAGTTTTCGAGGGTAGAATATTCAACCCAAATTTATAGATTCGACACAAGGGGAGCCAAAGAATATTTGAAGGTATTAGCAGCTGAGTTGTCAATTCAACCACACCTGGAGATTAATTATCTGTAGCAAAGTGATCAATAGTAAATTAGTATGATAGTTTTGATAATAGTAGCAGCAGCAACGGTAATGGTAATAGTGATAGCAGTAATTTTGTAGAAAGTGTAACAGTGATAGCAGTAGTAACTTAGCAAGAACAATATAGTATAAATTCATAGGCATTGGATCGGTGACTTGTTGGATGATATTCATCATGAGACAGTTATAACCTAGGGCGATACGGCACTAGCTCTGTCTCATCAATATAATGTAGGCATGTATTCCGTAAATAGTCATACGTGCTTATGGAAAGAACTTGCATGACATCTTTTGTCCTACCCTCCCGTGGCAGCTGGATCCATATTGGAAACTAAGGGATATTAAGGCCTCCTTTTAATAGAGAACAGGAACAAAGCATTAACACATAGTGAATACATGAACTCCTCAAACTACGGTCATCACCGTGAGTGGTCCCAACTATTGTCACTCCGGGGTTGCCGGATCATAACACGTAGTAGGTGACTATAACTTGCAAGATCGGATCTGGAACATGGATATAATGGTGATAAAATAAATGGTTCAGATCTGAAATCATGGCATCAGGGCCCAAAGTGACAAGCATTAAGCATGTCAAAGTCATAACAACATCAATCTTAGAACATAGTGGATACTAGGGATCAAGCCCTAACAAAACTAACTCGATTACATGATGAATATCATCCAACTCCTCACCAACTAGCGAGCCTACGAAGGAATTACTCACTCCTGGTGGGGAGCATCATGGAATTGATGATGGAGAATGGTTGGTGATGATGAAGAACGAAGATCCCCCTCTCCGGAGCCCCAAACGGACTCCAGATCTGGCCTCCCGAAGAAGAACATGAGGTGACGATGGCTTCGTCTCGTGGATCGTGATAATTCTTTCTCCCTGATTTTTTAAGGAAAAATAGGATTTTATAGCGTCGGTTTCAGGGTCTGTGGGCCACCAGGTCGGGACAACCCACCTGGGCACGCCAAGAGAGGGGGGGCGCCCTGGTGGGTTGTGCCCACCCAGGTGCCCCTCTCCAGTAGGTTTCGTTCCGTTCTGAGAACTTTTATTTCTACACAAAAAACATCATGGTAGTTCTGCTGAAAACAGCGTCAGTCCAGGATTAGTTTCATTCAAATCATGCAAATTAGAATCCAAAACAAGAGGAAAAGCGTTAGGAAAAGTAGATACATTGGAGACGTATCAACTCCCCCAAGCTTAAACATTTGCTTGTCCTTAAGAAATTTAGTTGACAAACTGAAAGTGAAAAATAAAAACTTTTACGAACTCTTTTGCTCGTGTTTGCATAAATAAGCTTAAACAGCACCCATGTTTTCAGCCAACATTATAACTAACCATGTCGACAATAACTCTTACAGATTATATTAACTCATATCAATGACATAATCAGCTAGCGAGCAATAATAAGGTATCTCAAACGTCAACACGTTGTCAAAACAACCATGATATAATATGACAATAGTGGTATCTCGCTAGCCCTTTCTGAGACCGCAAAACATAAATGCAGAGGACCTCCAAAGTTCAAGCAACGACTAGACATTGTAATTCATGGTAGAAAAGATCCAGTCATGATGCACCTAACATTAGCTACACACAATGCATAAGTCATGACAGCTGTGCTCTTAGGTTCCGGCGCTTGTTTTAGAAGGCGATGACACAACATAAAAGTAAATAGATAGTCCCTTCGCAGAGGGAAGCAGTGATTTGCAGAGGTGCCAGAGCTCAAGTTTTAAAACAGAGGTAAATGATATTTTGAGACATGCACCCTTCGCATTTACTTCACGACCATTAGTTATCAATATCTTCCATCCTAAGCACGCTAGTGGCAGTTCCCAAGCGATAAAAGTAAAGGTTTTGACTCCATTGGGAGTTTTTTGTTTAATTATTTGTCGGGGCTTGGGTGCGACATATGCCAATGGATGGCTTATCATGGTGGGGCGAGTAGAACGCCGCCGGTGCCTGGAAACGGGATGAGGCGTAGACACGAACACCGGCGTACTTTACCCAGGTTCGGGGCTCTCCTAGGAGATAACACCCCTCGTCCTGCTCTGCGGGGTCTCCGGATGATCACTAAGGTAAAAGTGAGTACAAAGGTGTTCCTCGAGTTGTATCTGTGGACAAGAGGAGGCTAGGCTAGCTCTCCCCCTTCTCGAAGGTCTGGTCTAGTTCTAATGAATCGGAACCCTTTGCATGGGTGCCCTGGGGGGTTTATATAAGCCTACCCCCCGGGGGTACAATGGTAAACTGTAGGGACGTAGGGCCCAATTGTTAGTCTCTTCGCCTGTGGGCCCTCCTGCCAACTGCTGGGGCTCGCCGATTGGTGGGCCCAGCCGACTAGCCGGGTACGGAGCCGACAGGCTGCACCCGCCGCTGGCGGGTCCTGCCGGTTGCTGATTACTGTAGCCGTGCCTCTAATGATGCATGCTTGGTCATGGGGTCGTGGCTACAGTCCTGCCTCCTGGCAGATAATTACTGTAGCCACTCCCCGTCTCGTCTGGTAAATGGCGCGGGAGACCAGTAGGAGGGGCAGGCCGACTCCCGGGGGCCGGCTCCCTACTGGTCCGACTTGTGGCACTCTTGCTGTCTTCTGGACACTCACTGACTGGTGGGGCCCGTCTTCCGTGGATCGTACCGTCAGACCATCGTGGGTATAGGACTCCGCCCACTGTTGCTGGCATCAAGGTTGGCATGGCAACAGTGCCGTGCCAGACGGGGATCTCCGCTGGTACAGCGCACTGTGCCCTGGCCATTCCTCGAAAAAGGGGAGAGAGTGGGCTTCACTGTCGCCACTCCCCGTCCCATCCCCCTTGATGAGGGCATGGGCTTTGCTGGTTTCGGGGGCCGACTTCCCGTGGTCGGCGACTCAGGAAGCCGCCAGTCAGAGTCGGCCGGTCTCGATCTCATCCGTAGGACTCAGACGCTTATGGGCAGTCGGCCGTTCCTTCAGCCGCCCTCCTGAAGTCGGCTCTCCGTCCGTGTCTTGAGGGGCGCAGTCAGCCCCGATGTCTTGAAAGGCTATGGGCCTCGGGTTAGCCTACCCATGGCCCATTACTCCGACAGTAGTCCCTGAAGCTGATGATGCGCCGCGGATAATCAGCCGAGGAGCCTCAGTAGCTTCATTCTCCGAGTATTTGGGGTGGAGACTCTGCTTGGCTCAGCCGGGCCGGCTGGTAGGAGTCGGAGTCGCCTGACTTTGACTCGTCCAAAAATGCTTTCGAATCCCTTGGAGGGAACTCAGTAGCGTATGAGCTAAGCTTCCTGACCGCCAACCACTCCGTGCCCACCACGTGGCAACCAGTGGCCGGGCCAGCCTGCCTGCCCATCCGCGAGATGGGACATGTCTGCGGGCGGGGCCTGCCACTACCACGCCTCGGCACGCGAGCGGATCCGCTGCGGCCGTGGGGCGGTTGAGGTTCCCACGGAATTACCGCGTGCAGTAACTTTGCGCGATAAACATGGGGGCGTGGGGTAGTGGACGCAGTAAATCCCAACACCGCCCCCTCGGCTTCGCAGCCCACTGGGCTATAAGTGGGGGGAGGAGGGGAAACGGCGGAGCACGCGCGTCCCACCTCCCCACTGCTACTTCTCCTTCTTCTCCCTCTCCGCTCCTCAAGCCTTGTCGAACGTTGCGGCGGTCCGCTCACGATGAGCTCTTCCTCCGCCGTCACACCTCCGACGGCGCACTCCGGCACCTGGGATGGTTCGGAGGTCCACGAGGATCACATCGACTTCCTCTGCAAGACGCGTCGACTGCCCGGCGAGGACCTCGTGAGGGTCCGCCTCGCGCGGAGGGGAGAGATCTCGAAGGCGCCGCAGGAGGGCGAGCGGGTCGTCTTCCGCTCGCACTGCCTGCACGGCCTGGGCCTGCCGGCGAACAACTTATTCCGCTCCTTCCTTGAGTTCTACGAACTCCAGCCGCACCACCTCACCCCCAACACGGTGGTGCTGCTATCCGCCTTCGTCACCCTGTGTGAGGGCTTCATCGGCGTTCTCCCCACCATGGAGCTTTGGGGAGAGTTCTTCTTCTCCAAGCTCGGCACCCAGGTCGCGGGTGTGCTGGCTCAGTGCGGCGCATTCATCGCCGTGCGGAGGTCGGGGGCCGACAACCCATTTCCCTCCATCAGGCTGATCAAGTCAGTGAAGATGTGGCAGCGGTCGTACTCTACGTGAAGAATGTCTCCGCGGAGGGCGACTGGATCAACCTGCCGGCCTACGTAGCCGGCCCGCCGGCGGGAGGCAGCCCAACTGGTCGCACCGGGCCCGGACGTTGACGCCTGCGGGAGCCGGCGCCGTTGCGCGGCTTCGAGTACTGGCGCAGTCGGAGGGCCTGACCAGGCCGGACTTGCTGGCTGCCTTTGTGGCGCGCCGAGTGCTGTCCCTCCAAAGTCGCCCCCACATGATCTGCCAGATGAGCAGGCACCGAGACCCGAGCCGAATGTGCACCAAGGAGATGCCTCACAAGGAGGTAGCCTACATGGCGAACTACCTTACGAGCTGCAACCTCGAGGAAGAGTGGCAGTTTGGCAAGGAGCCGTATTCGCGTGCTGCCCCTCCGCCTCTGGTGAGTTGTTTCCCTTCTTTCTTTTTCTTCGATTCTCCTGACTTCTTTTCTGTCGAGTCCGTCTTGCTTGTTCTGACCAGTCGGCTTTGGTCAGAACCCCCTCCTCCAGCCAGCAGCCGGCACCATGGGGCCGGACCGCGAGTTCCTCCCCGATCGACCGGAGAGCGATGTGGACAACCCCGACTTGGGGGGCGGCGGCCCTGGAGGATGATGCCGAGGGGGGAGGCGGCGTATCAGGCGGCCCGAGACTTGGGGCCAGTCTTGAGGACTAGCCTGATGATGACGAGGAGGTCGTCCCATGCCACCAGCCAGGAGCTGGCCAGCCAGGCGCGGGCTCGTCAGCCCCGCCGGACGCTCAAGGCGGCGGCAAGAAGCGCAGGGCCGGGACGAGCCTGTTCGGCAGCCGGCCGAAGAAGCCCAAGGGCTCAGCCGCGGCGACCAAGTGGGACGAAGCGGCCGCAAAGGCCAACCGCTTCTGCAAGGTGGTGAAGACGCCGCAGCTTATTTCAGCGTAAGTACCACCTCCCTTCGTACCTTCACATCTCTTTATTGAGTCTGTCTGAAATTTCTTTACTTTGTTTCCCGGCTTTAGGGCCCCTCTCTCTCTTGAGAAGTCGGCCACCAGCTCCGTTGTAAAGTTGGCGGAGACCTCCTCCACCACCCGGCGGATTGATCCCGCCGCCGACCTCCGGGAGGCGATGGAGCGGAACGCGCGGGACGCGCGTGAGGAGCGGGAAGCCACCCGCCTGAAGAAGGCGGGAGCCGACAAGGCGAAGGCCGCCGCCCTAAAGAAGCTGGCGGGGGCCGAGGCCGCCGATGCAGAGAAGAAGCGCGCAAAGGAAGCCGCACGCCGCCAGTCGGCGGTGTTTGTCATCCCCTTGAACTCCACACCGCCGCCACCAGAGTTCTCGGCGCAGAGTGGGGAAGCCGGTGACAAGAACCCGGTCATGGAGACGGACGCCGACGTCACCGCCACGCCAGAAGTCCTTGTGCCGCCACCGCCACCCTCCGGAGGCGCGCCAGGCGGACAACCGGCGGACCCGCCAATGCCGCCAACCGGAGGCGCGGCGGCAACGGGCCTGGCCCTCGAGGTCAGTACGCCGACGCGCCGCCGTCTCGCGAAGGCGGCCTCAGCGCCGCGTCCTCTGGAGACCGGCGCTGCGAGCTCCTCGATCCCGGACACCGAGGTGTCGAGCGCCGCGCCCACCGGGTGGGTGCGGGGAGGCAGGACGGTCCCGTTGAACCGAGCGCTCCTGGACGTCCAAGCTAAGCTCCGAGCTGAGGGCGACGCCATCAAGGAGTGCACCAAGGCATACCTGGCGTCACGAACGGTCATCCGGGTACGCATCCTTCCTTTTGCTTTGCTTCCTTGTTTTTTCTTTGTGGGGGCGCGCCAGCGCACCAACTGGGTGTAGTCCCCGAGTTTCGGGCCGGCTGCTGAGCAGGCGGCTCGGAACTCTAATCGGCGAGTTCCAAGTACCAACACTTTTTTCTGAAATTTGATGCAGGATTACCACAATCTTCGCGTGACCTCCTTCAACGCCAACGTCGAGGAGCTGGCCAAGCGGACCGCCGAATTATCGGACAGCCGGGGTAAGTCTTCTTCTTTCTCTGTGGGGGCGCACTGGCGCACCCGGGGGTTGTAGTCCCCGAGATTCGGGCCGACAGCTGAGCAGTCGGGCCGGATCTCCCTGGCGACCTTTCTTTTTTGCTGACGACTGACATCCCTCCCCCTCCTTTTTCAGAGGCCAACGCCGCCCTTCAGCAGCAGCTGGGCGAAGTCAGAACCGCGTTGCGCGTCAGGGAGGAGGAGTGCGGCCGGCTGACGGAGGAGCGCGACCGGCTGGCTACGCAGCTGGCGGAGCAGAAGGAGCTGCTCCAGAGGGCCCAGAAGGAGGCGGAGGACAAGGAGACTGCCCTTCTCGCCGAATTTGCGTCCGAGCGCTCCTCCTGGACCGACAAGGAGGCAACGCTGGTCTCCGGCTCCCAAGCAATCGAAGATCTTGTCGATGGTGAGCTTCCCCTTGTTTCCTTTTCTGGGCTGCCGACTGCTAGTCGAGTCGGCCTTAAATTTTTAACCTTGTTTCTTCGCTCTTCTTCCTTAGCAGACTTCTTCCCCGGCCATTCTGATGCCGCCAATCAAGCCATCAAGGCTGACCGTGAAGCACGGAGGGCGGACGGTGCACAGGTCACCGCCAACGCCCCCTGAACTCTTAACGAGCAGATTCTAAGCATCGAGGCCCGTCTTCAACCTGCCCACCAGATGTTGCGCCGGCTTCAACGTGTCGGCGCCCAGGCGATTGCCGCCTTGTGGCCGGACATGCAGGCGCCACGCACCCCCAGTCGGACTGCCGTCTGGTTGGAGGTGGCAGCCGGCCGTCTTGAGGCCTGGAAGGGTTCTTCAGCCCGGGCTGGAGCCCGCCGGGCTTTAGAATTCGCCAAGGCGTGGTATCCTGGGCTGAGTTTAGCCCAGTTAGCCACGTTCCGGCTGGAAGCTCAGGCGGAGCTGGCAACGGTGGAGGACGATCTTGTCAGGCGCGCCACATCGATTGCCGAGTACACCGACACCAGCGTCTTCGGCCTAGAGTGGGCTGAGAACGGTAATGAGGCGCTGTCGGAGTGGTTCGGGCTGAACCCGGACGACGGCGAGGACTCGGCGGAGGTGATCGACTCCAGTGGCGAAGAGGAGGGCGAGGAGGAGGAAGGAGACGAGGAGGAGGCGCCAGAGGTCGAGGCAGACGGCCAGCCCCAGCCCGACCGCGCCTCTAGCAACGAGTTGCGCTCAACTGAGCCAGCTGTCACCAGAGGTGATCAGGCGGAGACCAACCAGCCGACTGCCCCGGCAACTGGCACCGCTGACCCCTCCGGTCCTCCGAGTCCGTCCGCGGCTTCCTAGGCTGCCACTTTATCTTTGTTTTACCTGCTTAATAGTCTCAATGAACTTGTTATTTTGCACAATTCCACCCACTGGGTGTGGGTGTATCTTGAACTCCTATTTGATGATTCAGCCAAGGGCCTTTTATGTAAATATTTATCTGTATTCTATCTCTTCTTACTTTTTTCTCTTTGACTTTTTCCTTTGCCGCCTTTCCTTAGTTGCCGTTTTTCTAGTCGGACAGCCGCTCTGCGGACTGCCGCTAGATCAAATACTTGGCTTCTTTGGGAAAGCAAGTACTTAGCCTTTTAGAGTTTTTAGCAAGTTAATTTAGGTAACAGCAAGCTAGCTGCTAAAGAGTCAGTTGTAAAGGATTGAAAATCGTCCTTAAGCTATGAGCGGTCTTTGAGTCCTTAGCAATTTTTCATATGGGCACCCATTGTATCTTACTCCTATTCGCCGGACAGTTGCTCTGCAATCTCCGGCTTCTAACAGGAGACGGCTTAAGTGCCACACATTACTTGTCCGGCTGCAGGAAGTCGTTTCATAGCTCAAGTCGGTGAGTCCCCGGGCCGACTAGTCAAACCCGGTGCCAAGTGGCATAACAAAGAATAACATATTCATAGGCATAACTCTTTATCATATAGATAAAAGAAGGCAGTCCCCGAGATCTTCTCGAGGGGCCCAAAGTCTTCGTACTTTAATACAAAAGGTAGCGTGATACATACTGCATTAACTCTAAAATCTTCGGAGGAGATTTGCATTCCATGGCCGCTTCGTCTCTTTGCCAGAGTCGTCCCTTTTGCGCGCTCGGGGCTTCTGAGCGTCGATTAGGTAGTAGGAGTCATTGCCCAACACCTTGCTGATGATGAAGGGGCCTTCCCAAGGTGCTGAGAGCTTGTGCTGGCCAGCTGTTCGCTGAATCATCCAAAGCACAAGGTCTCCTTCTTGGAAAGATCACGGCTTGACCTTCCGATTGTAGTATCGGCGTAGGCTCTGCTGGTAGATGCTGGACCGGCTGAGTGCCAACAGCTGGCCCTCTTCCAGCAGATCGACGCCGTCTTGACGTGCTTCCTCTGCTTCCTCCTTGGTGTACATGGTGACTCGAGGGGAGTCGAACTCTATGTCCGTTGGGATGACGGCTTCGGCACCGTAGACGAGGAAGAAGGGCGTGAAGCCGGTTGACTTGTTTGGAGTCATGCACAGGCTCCAGAGGACAGCTGGCAACTCATCAAGCCAGCAGCCTACCGAGCGCTCCAGACGCTCGACCAGTCGGGGCTTGATGCCGGACAGGATTAGGCCATTTGCTCGCTCTACTTGGTCGTTGGACTGCGGATGGGCAACGGACACTAAGTCCAATCGGATGCCCTACGTCGCGCAGAAACGGGCCAAGGCACCTTTGGCAAAGTTTGTGCTGTTGTCGGTGATGATGCTGTGCGGTATGCCGTACCGAATTGTGATGTGGAGATGAAGGTCACAGCAGTCGGACCATTTAAACTCTTGATTGGCTTTGCTTCTATCCATTTGGTGAACTTGTCCACTGCAACAAGTAAATGAGTTAAACCACCTCGTGTCGTCTTGAATGGCCCAACCATGTCCAGGCCCCAAACGGCAAAGGGCCAGGCAATAGGAATAGTTTTGAGTGCCGAAGCCGGCTGATGAGGCTTAGAGCGGAACTTCTAGCACCCCTTGCATTTTTGGACTAAAGACTCGGCGTCTTCAAGAGCAGTCGGCCAGAAGAAGCCATGGCGGAAAGCTTTGGCGACAAGTGCTCTTGAAGCCACATGATGGCCACATTCGCCTTGATGGATGTCTTTGAGGATTGCTTGGCCTTGCTCTGGCTCCACACATCGCTGGTGAATACCAGTGACGCTGCGCCTTACGAGCTCTCTATTGATGATGGCGTATGCTGCCGCCCGGCATTGTACTTGCCGAGCCGAGATCTCATCGGTTGGCAGCTCTTTGTTCACCATGAATTTGAGGATGGGCTGGGCCCATGAAGGTGCCACGATTTCCGCAACAGCCAAGACTACGACTTGGACGAGGGCGGATGGGCCGGGAGGTGGCGGGTTGGAGTTGGCAGCCGCTTGTTGTGTCGATGAAGTCCCCAAGCAGGTTGGTGCAGTCCCCGGGCCGGGCTCTGAAGTCTCCGGGCCGAGCTCTGAAGTCTCTGGGCCGACCGCCACAGTCCCCGAGCCGGGTGCGACTGCCACGACTCCCGTGCCGTCCGCCGGAATACTTGTGCCATCTGCGGGGGCTCTTGAGTCGGATCCGGCTACTTCAGGAGGAGCCGGTACGAAGATGGAGTCTGACTCCGATGATGGCTTGACGGACGGCTTGAGGAGGCGCTAGAGGGCGACGCCGGACGGTATCGCCTGACGGGTGGAGCCGATTCGCGCCAGGGCGTCTGCTTGGTCGTTGTCGTTTCTTGGTACATGGAGAAACTCGCACCCCTCAAAATATCCGCTGAGTTGTTGTACGAGGAAGCGGTAGCTTGCCATGTTTGTGTCCTTGGCGTCCCAATCGCCTCACGACTGCTGGACCACCAAGTCGGAGTCACCATAACACAGGATCCGGCGAATGCCGAGCTCTTTGGCTAGCCGGAGCCCGTGAATGAGTGTCTCGTACTCGGCGATGTTGTTGGAGGCGTCAAAATGGATTTGCAGCACATACTTGAGTTTGTCGCCCTTGGGAGAGGTGAGGACGATGCCAGCTCCCAAGCCGATGCGCATCTTGGAACCGTCGAAATGCATTCGCCAATGGGTGGAGTCAGGCGCTGGCGGTAGATACTGGGTTTCGGCCCAGTCGACGAGGAAGTCGGCCAGCGCTTGTGACTTGATGGCAGTGCGAGGTTGGTAGTAGATGGTGTGGGGGGGCCAATCTATGGCCCACTTGGCCACTCGTCCCGAAGCGTCTCGGCTGCCGATGATCTCGGCTAGAGGAGCCGTGCAGACCACAGTGATTGGATGTTTTTGGAAGTAAGGCTTCAATTTCTTGGCGGAAAAATGCACACCATAGCACATCTTCTGGTACTGGGGGTAGTTTTGCTTGGAGGTCGACAGTACTTCACTCAAATAATATACTGGTCTCTGAACTGGTAGTGTTTTGCCTTCCTGTCACATCCCTAGTTCTGGCCTGACCTATGCTTGCTTCCATGTGTGCATCATGTTTAAAGTTCATGAAATTTGAAATGGGGATGACCAAGCCCTAGCACCAAAGCAATGCAAATAGGTTCAACTTCAAAATATTTTCAAAGAACCCAAATTGGTTTGCAAAAATGTTCATGATTAATGGAAAAGGGTGAAAACCATTTCCAGAGATGATGGATATTTTTCCAAGACATTTTTGGATTTTTGAGTAAACCATATTGTATTTGAATTGGGGCATTTAAATACTGTTAATATTTTTAGATGCTCCAACAATTCTGAAAATAGTTGAGGGCCTCTGTGATAATTCAGTTAATGCCCACAAACAGTTTTAGGATTTATTAAAATGATTTGGTATTATTACTAAATCAAAACAAATAGCAAAAACTAGAAAACAGAAAGAATTAGAAAAAGGAGAGAGAGAAACCTACCTGGCCCAGCTCCTCCAGCCACTTACCTGGCGCCACCACCGGCCCAGCACGGCCCAGCCCACCGCCGCTTCCCCACTGTCGTCTTCCTCCCTCGCCAGAAGGACAGAGGCAAGGCGTGGCGCGCGCCCGAGAGCCCTCGGCAACCTCCTGCTTCCTCCTGGGAGCCCCGGGCCTTCTACCAGCGCCACGGAGACGCCCAAAGACCCTGTTCCCTCTCCCTCACTCGCTGCTCTCCCTCCCTTCCCCTGGCTCTCTCTCTCGCGCAGCCCGAGCGGAGCTCATCGCCGCCGTCCACTGCCACCATGGCCACCGGGCCTCCCTCGCTTCCCCGACTAGCCCACAAGCTCCGCCACTCCGTCCTCGACCCACCTCACCGAGCCACGCCCCTCCAGAAGCCCCCAAAGCGCCGCCCCAACGTTTTTCCCCTCCTCGGACCCGCCGGTCGCCGTCGCCCGATTCGTCGGCTCCGGACCGTCCCCGGCCTCGTCTCCGCCTCGAATGGATCCGCTGTGAGCCTCCGCTGCTTCTCCTGTGCTCGCCCCCTCCGTTCTCGCCCCCTAGCCCCATCTCCCACCGCGGCCGAGAGCTTCTCGCCGCCGGCCATGGCGTGACCGTGGCCACAGCCACCGCAGCTCGTTCCCGAGCCCACCATCGTGCTCAGCACAATCGCATGAACCCGTAGACACCCACAACGCCTCCTCCCGTGCTCTGTAACGCCACCCCAAGATTGCCCGAACTCCGGCCGCCGCCTCTGAGCTCGCCGCCGTCGATATAGATCGCCCCCGGCATAACTGACTGCACCACTCGACGCGCGGGATCTTCAGCGTCACGTAGATGCCCTCCGTCGGCCATTTGGTCGCCGGAGGAGGAATTCCGACCCCCTCCGCCATCTCGGGCTTCACCGGTGACGAGCCGTGGACCAAGTCCGGCGGGTTTGACCCTAGTTGGACGCCCCTGACTCAATGACAGGTGGGGCCCAGCCCTGTTAGTTAATTAGGTTAGTACTAATTGAATTAGTTAAACTAATTACCCCTGCTGACACTGACAGTGGGCCCCGTGGCTATTAATTTGATTAGTTAGAGTTAATTAACTCTGTTAGTCACCTAAGTCACTGACCAGTGGGCCCCACTGGTCAGGTTTGACCTGGACAATGCCCGTTGACTTGCTGACGTCACCGTGAAGTCATGCTGACGCAGTAATAGGTTTTCTGGATTTAATTTAATTCAGGAAATTTCAGAAAATATTCTAAACTTCTAAAATTCATAGAAATTCAACCGTAACTCCAAATCAAACAAATTATATATGAAAAATTATCAGAAAAATTCAAGGAATCCATCTGTACCATTTTCATGCATGTTTGAACAATGTTTGTCCTCTGTTTTGGACAAAACAAATAAAGGGCATTTAAATAATCATATATGGAGTTGGAATTTGGATCATGTATTCAAACCAACTTCATTTAAATCATAGCTAGGTGCATTAGCCCAAAACACACTCATATTGCCATGTCATGAGCATGCATCATATTGTGCATTGCATTGATTGTATTTCTTCTTTGTTGCCAGTATCTGTTCCCTCTTGGTAGACGATGTTCCGACGATGTGATCGTTGACACTGATGAAGACTCAATGCTATCTTCAGAAGTGTCAGGCAAGCAAAACCCCCTTGTTCATTCCGATAAAATCCCACTCTCTCGCTCCTGCTCTCTTTTACTGCATTAGGACAACAACGATTCATCTGTTACTTGTTGCGGTAGCTGAACCCCTTTATCCTTTGCATGATCTGTCATTGCCACAGTAAATAGATGAAACCCACTAGCATGAGTAGGAGTTGTTTGAGCGCTGTTGTGCCTACTCATTCATGCTTGTTTGTCATGCCTGCTACCGCTTAGAGTTGAGTCAGGCCTGATTCATCGGGGATGAATCAGAGGTGTATAAACATGTCCTACTGTTGAGAGCTAAGTGTGTGAACACGATTTGGTAAAGGTAGCGGTGAGAGGCCATGTAGGAGTACATGGTGGGTTGTCTCATTGCAGCCGTCCTCAGGAACTGAGTTCTGTGTTTGTGATCCATGACCAGCTACTACCACACATTGGAATGCTTAAGTGCCCCTCTCGACTTATTAATCAACTTGATCTCTGTCCAGGAGTTGCAACTAGTTTCTGGTGTTTGTAGGTAGTGTTAGTAGTCTACCAAGTGGCACCCGGTACAGGTGGGCTTGGGACAGACTAGGCACAGTGGCCCGGTGTACCAAGTAGCACCCGGATGGTGGGCTTGGGAACCCTTCTCACATCGTTTGGGGCCGTGAGCGACACCCCGGCCGGATCTCCTTGCGGATGGAACCCGAATAGGCGATAAACCTGGACGAGAGACTTGTTTGGTTAGTCAGGTCGTGGCCGACTCCCTCGCCCGGCTTCCGCTTGAAGGTTGCTGAGGTACATGACGTGTACAGGGCGATAAGTGGCGGGAGCGTGTGTGAAGAAGTACACCCCTGCAGGGTTATCACTATCTATTCGAATAGCCGAATTCCTCGGATATGGAAGCTTGGACCCCTTGCATAGTTCATAGACAAGTGAAAGTGGATACTCTAAAATACGCAAGATAAGCGTGAGTGCTATGGATGGCGTTCTCGTAGGGAGACGGGAGCGGATCCATAGTGGTGTATTGATATGGTGAATATGTGGACTCGTGTGCGCCACCTCAAAAGAGTTACTTGCAGTCGTAGATCAGGATAGCCACCGAGTCAAAGCTGGCTTGCTGCAGTTAAACCCCACCATCCCCTTGTTGATAATGATGCATATGTAGTTAGTTCTGATGTAAGTCTTGCTGGGTACATTTGTACTCACGTTTGCCAATTCTATGTTTTGCAGAGAGACTTCGGTCTCACTAGTAGTTCCACGTGGACTTCGACGTTTAGCTTGTTACCTCAGCTATGATCTTGTGCCCTCGGCAGGATCTGGTAGATAGTCAGGCTTTTCAGCCTTTTTCATTTATAGTTGTCTGTACTCAGACATGTTAAGCTTCCGCTTGTGCTTTGACTTGTATGCTCTAATTGTTGGGTCATGAGACCCATGTTTGTAATATCTCGCTCCTCGGAGCCTATTGAATAAATACTTGAGTTGTAGAGTCATGTTGTGATGCCATGTTGTATTGCACATATCGAACATATTGTGTGTATGTTATTGAAATGCTTGGTATGTGTGGGATCTGACTATCTAGTTGTTTATCCTTAGTAGCCTCTCTTACCGGGAAATGTCTCCTGGTGTTTTCCACTGAGCCATGGTAGCTTGCTACTGCTCCGGAACACTTAGGCTGGCCAGCATGTGTCCTTCTTCGTTCCTGTGTCTGTCCCTTCGGGGAAATGTCACGCGATGAATACCGGAGTCCTGTTAGCCCGCTACAGCCCGGTTCACCGGAGTCCTGCTAGCCCAGTGCTACAGCCTGGATTCACTCGCTGATGACCGACACGTTCGATGTTGGGTCATGGATGCCTGTCCCTGTAAGTTTGTGCCACTTTGGGTTTACGACTAGCCATGTCAGCCCGGGCTCCTTATCATATGGATGCTAGCGACACTATCATATACATGTGCCAAAAGACGCAAACGGTCCCGGGAAAAGGTAAGGCGACACCCGTGGGAATACCGTGCGTGAGGCCGCAAAGTGATATGAGGTGTTACATGCTAGATCGATGTGGCATTGAGTCAGGGTCCTGACAGCATTGGTATCAGAGCTTGACTGCCTGTACGATTACCAAGCCAAACTGGTCGAAGTTGAGTCTAGAAATTCTTTAGTTATATAAGGGAATTGTTTGTGGGATGGAACGTAAGGCTCTTTTTACTCATTATACCTTATGCCCTTCTGATCTGAGTCATCTTATCTTTCCTATGGGGATTAAGAGCTAGGCTATCTCTTCTTTCTATCAGGATCACGTGTTACTAATCCGTAGACTTATAAGATTGTTGGATTTAAGTCTCAGTTCAGTTCCTACTACTTCCGTACGTTAACTATTGATCTCCAAACCTTGATATTGTGCTTCTGAGTGGTTATGCCACCATTTTTGTGAATGTCTCCAAACTTTTTGGGCATTTACAGCCGTTATGCTGTCCGAGTCATTCCAGGTTTCTAAATAGTCTGATGCATTTGCAAATCCTTTCTTTCCATTCCCGATGTCCCTTATGGTCAGGATAAGCACACTAACCGGTGCGTTGAAGTAATTTATTGCCTTGACATATATGTTGGAGTTCCTATTATGACCCTAGGTGTCTTAGGGGATCATCTAGTAATTTAGCCATGATTTGTGTCCCAGTGTGATGATTCTGGCCATCATTCTCGTAAGCATCCTGTGATGCCATTTAGTTAGTAGGTATTCTATTCCTGGGTCTTGAACCCGAGATTCACTCTACTTACTTCATGTTGATAGTGTTTGCTAGTTCCTTTAGGTTATTAGTAACTTTGCGATAGTCCTTGAGGTCCATGGTATTTTCCTTCTTCCAAATACTATGAACCATTCTTGGCAGGAGTTATTTTGAACCAAAAGATCACAACCAGAGTACTCTTGATGAGTTCTCCATGCTATATTGTGACTCTGCCAGCTCAACCTTTCTGCATGGGTTATCTGGAAGAATTATGTTGAACTTGGTTCGACATACTAATCTATGCATCCACAACTCAGAAAGTTATATGTTCTTTGAGTTGTCCCTCTTAGTTGTATTCTGACCCCTGTCTATCATTTGATAGTCAAGAGTATGCGTGCAATCGTTCATCGATACCTATTACTCTTGTGGTCCGTCAAGCCATTCTATTCCGGAATGACTAGGAGAAACAAACTCCAGTACCTCATCCATATCCAGGGTTGGGTCTTAGCAGTTGTACTCCGCAGATCAAAATACTAATCCAGTTTTTGTTCTGTTCCACCCTGGAGTGTTACCATCTTTATATTAAGATTATCATGGGAATTGCGCACCATCCTATGAATTCTTGGTGCAGTGATACTTCTCTCCATCATTATTCATTTCTCGGTTCCCGTGTTGTTATAACCGGATTGTTGACAAGTGAATCGTGATGTGTGAAATCAATACTCCTAGCAACCTTGTTGCTTGGTAGTTAAATGGACAATAACCTCATTCTTAACGTGTTGGTTCTTGAATCATCATTCTAAGATTGATCGTGCTACCTTGTCCATCTTCCTGGTGCACATTTCGATTGATGAGTTAGGATTTTGTCAAGTCCTCGCTCATTTGATCATATTGTCTTGCCCTGAAAAGCAAGATTGTTCTCGATCTTAGTAACATATGGGTGGTTCGTGATTTTCCAAATATCTTCTCGAAAGTATCACCAGGTTGTCACCTGACTGTTATGTTGAGCTCGTGATCAAGTTGGTTTATCCTGTAAACCACCCTTTCTCCAAGAATCCATGTTGGATACCCCTGAGCTAGTTGGTTAAGCTATGCATCAACTTGGAGAGTTGGAAGATAAAAGCTTGTCTGACTTAGTTCATGTTAAGGGATATCTTTGGTGTGTGTGTGTGTGTTGAAGAAAGATGATATCTTCATCAATTGGTCCTTGTGAACAATTGTTGGATCTATTATCTTACCCAAACCTTTGATTTAAGTATGGGCTATCGTCAAATCAAATCAGAACCAACGATATTCGTAATGTTGTCTTACTTGTGGGTTTTCCTCGAGCATACACCATTATATCCTTTGGTCTGACCAATGCTACCACCGTGTTCACATGATGGCGGAAGTCCAGTGATATGGAAATTCCGATGAGTTACTGTTGAGCCCATCAGCAGCATTTTGTCTCCCCCATGATTCATGTTGAACATCAACCTAGCGTTGGAAACTTTTATAGGCATTTTCTTCATGCCCCGTTCATGAAGTATATGCTGGATGAAAGAAGTGACTTCCTTTGATTCACGTGCATTTGATGTAAGTTGCTGCCGCGGGTTCGAGAAAGTTAGTTTTGCTTCCTCTGGAATCGTCCCAAGTCAGTCATGCATGTGCAAAGTATACTGTGCTTTGGTAGATTAATTACCTCCACTCCATATGTATTCCGTAACACACCAAGCCACTGATTGATTTGTTCAAGGAGAAGAAGTTCCCTCATAAGAGCTAATCATATGACTTATGCAAGGACTTCGTTATCCACGGTGATGGTTCCCAACCAGAACTCGGTAGTGTTTTATTGTAAGACTACCACGTGGTCATGCTTGTCTGGGACAACGTGTTCACATGTCTGTAGCAGAACCAGCTCATGTTTTGGAGCTTACTATCGTAGTTCATTCCCCGAGAATCTCGCAACGTCATCTCGTCGATTTGTGTTGCAAACTTTCATTTTTCTTCCTAGACTCGATGAGTCTGGAATATCCTGACACCAACCAGATCTGAATCTCAGGCAGATATGATGGTTGGAACATTTCCCCAAGAACTATAATATTGGTTCCTCGATAACTGGTAAAGTGGATGTCGTGGCCAGCACCACCCAGCCGAAAGACCTATTATTGTAGTATCTTGATTGAAGAAGTTGGCCACCTCCCCATAAGGATTTCGTAGGATTTACCTCCCTAGTTGTGCCTTATGATTTTTGTGTTTCCGAAGTCCGACCTTTACTTGATGTTCTAGATACCAGACCATTTCTATGAATGGGTTACACTAGCACATCAAGGAGAACATTAGAAGCGGAGTGCTAAATGTCTCTCGGTCGATCATCCAGATTTTTTTCCTTGGCCCCGCCAAGGGTGAAATCTGAGAAGTGTTATCTTCCTTTGCATCTGCATCATCCATCATCATTCATCATGGTAGCAAGTTGTGTTGCCAGGATCCTTGACACGGATATTGGTAAAATCTTGATGATTATGGAAATGCTCAAGTTCTTGAGAGCACGCGCAAGTGCTAGGTTTGATCGTCGGCATTAACTGTATAGTGCTCTCAGTTTCCTCGGCAATGCTATGACCTTTTCAAACAGTGAATTCACTCTCTATTGTTGGGTTCTTCCCCAGTTACCAGAATCATTCCCAGCATTTGCATTTTGTTCCCAGCTTGCACCGCCAATGTGCCATTCTACCACGGGTCTCTTCCATTTCCGGTGGTAAGCAAATTCATCCATTACGTTGTCTTCAACAAGGTAATCCACATCATCCAAGTCCGAGTATGCCATTCTACCAACCCCCTCCAAACGATCGCTCAAGAATTGCCTTAGGCTGGTTTAAAGAGTTTCAATGATCTCTAAATCAAAGGTAATTCTTTTTGCCACTTAAGGTAATAGTCTACGAATCACCCTCCTCCAGGATGTCCCGCTGTGGCATCATGGAAACTCAACTCCTCGCTACGTTGACAATTGTTTACCACCTTCTTAAGTGTGGAATTATTGTCCACCCAGTGAACCTTCGTCATCTGCTTCAGTCCATTCCTATGGATGTGTGTTTCGTCTCTCAGCTCGAGAGATGTTGCTATGTCTCAATCCGAGAGTTAATCCTGAGTTGTTCGACCTTCGAGAAGATTGATCCTTCTAGAGTTCCCTTCTCCCCTCGTTGCCATGTTGGTTGGAGTTCTTGGAGCAAGACATCAAGATAATGATGGTGATCAAATCAATGTTCTTATGAAGGGCAACCTGGATCGTGAAGATTATGTTAGGTTGCGTTCCCCCTTCGTCTTACCCTACACTTGAATCTCGGGTCGAGATTCTTGTTTAGTGGGGGTGAGTTGTCACATCCCTAGTTCTGGCCTGACCTATGCTTGCTTCCATGTGTGCATCATGTTTAAAGTTCATGAAATTTGAAATGGGGATGACCAAGCCCTAGCACCAAAGCAATGCAAATAGGTTCAACTTCAAAATATTTTCAAAGAACCCAAATTGGTTTGCAAAAATGTTCATGATTAATGGAAAAGGGTGAAAACCATTTCCAGAGATGATGGATATTTTTCCAAGACATTTTTGGATTTTTGAGTAAACCATATTGTATTTGAATTGGGGCATTTAAATACTGTTAATATTTTTAAATGCTCCAACAATTCTGAAAATAGTTGAGGGCCTATGTGATAATTCAGTTAATGCCCACAAACATTTTCAGGATTTATTAAAATGATTTGGTATTATTACTAAATCAAAACAAATAGCAAAAACTAGAAAACAGAAAGAATTAGAAAAAGGAGAGAGAGAAACCTACCTGGCCCAGCTCCTCCAGCCACTTACCTGGCGCCACCACCGGCCCAGCACGGCCCAGCCCACCGCCGCTTCCCCCCTGTCGTCTTCCTCCCTCGCCAGAAGGACAGAGGCGAGGCGTGGCGCGCGCCCGAGAGCCCTCGGCCACCTCCTGCTTCCTCCTGGGAGCCCCGGGCCTTCTACCAGCGCCACGGAGACGCCCGAAGACCCTGTTCCCTCTCCCTCACTCGCTGCTCTCCCTCCCTTCCCCTGGCTCTCTCTCTCGCGCAGCCCGAGCGGAGCTCGTCGCCGCCGTCCACTGCCACCACGGCCACCGGGCCTCCCTCGCTTCCCCGACTAGCCCACAAGCTCCACCACTCCGTCCTCGACCCACCTCACCGAGCCACGCCCCTCCAGAAGCCCCCGAAGCGCCGCCCCGACGTTTTTCCCCTCCTCGGACCCGCCGGTCGCCGTCGCCCGATTCGTCAGCTCCGGACCGTCCCCGGCCTCGTCTCCGCCTCGAATGGATCCGCTGTGAGCCTCCGCTGCTTCTCCTGTGCTCGCCCCCTCCGTTCTCGCCCCCTAGCCCCATCTCCCACCGCGGCCGAGAGCTTCTCGCCGCCGGCCATGGCGTGACCATGGCCACAGCCACTGCAGCTCGTGCCCGAGCCCACCATTGTGCTCAGCACGATCGCATGAACCCGTAGACACCCACAACGCCTCCTCCCGTGCTCTGTAACGCCACCCCGAGATTCCCCGAACTCCGGCCGCCGCCTCTGAGCTCGCCGTCGTCGATATAGATCGCCCCCGGCATAACTGACTGCACCACTCGACGCGCGGGATCTTCAGCGTCACGTAGATGCCCTCCGCCGGCCATTTGGTCGCCAGAGGAGGAATTCCGACCCCCTCCGCCGTCTCGGGCTTCACCGGCGACGAGCCGTGGACCAAGTCCGGCGGGTTTGACCCCAGTTGGACGCCCCTGACTCATTGACAGGTGGGGCCCAGCCCTGTTAGTTAATTAGGTTAGTACTAATTGAATTAGTTAAACTAATTACCCCTGCTGACACTGACAGTGGGCCCCGTGGCTATTAATTTGATTAGTTAGAGTTAATTAACTCTGTTAGTCACCTAAGTCACTGACCAGTGGGCCCCACTAGTCAGGTTTGACCTGGACAACGCCCGTTGACTTGCTGACGTCACCGTGAAGTCATGCTGACGCAGTAATAGGTTTTCTGGATTTAATTTAATTCAGGAAATTTCAGAAAATATTCTAAACTTCTAAAATTCATAGAAATTCAACCGTAACTCCAAATCAAACAAATTATATATGAAAAATTATCAGAAAAATTCAAGGAATCCATCTGTACCATTTTCATGCATGTTTGAACAATGTTTGTCCTCTGTTTTGGACAAAACAAATAAAGGGCATTTAAATAATCATATATGGAGTTGGAATTTGGATCATGTATTCAAACCAACTTCATTTAAATCATAGCTAGGTGCATTAGCCCAAAACACACTCATATTGCCATGTCATGAGCATGCATCATATTGTGCATTGCATTGATTGTATTTCTTCTTTGTTGCCGGTATCTGTTCCCTCTCGGTAGACGATGTTCCGACGATGTGATCGTTGACACTTGTGAAGACTCAATGCTATCTTCAGAAGTGCCAGGCAAGCAAAACCCCCTTGTTCATTCCGATAAAATCCCACTCTCTCGCTCCTGCTCTCTTTTACTGCATTAGGACAACAACGATTCATCTGTTACTTGTTGCGGTAGCTGAACCCCTTTACCCTTTGCATGACCTGTCATTGCCACAGTAAATAGATGAAACCCACTAGCATGAGTAGGAGTTGTTTGAGCCCTGTTGTGCCTACTCATTCATGCTTGTTTGTCATGCCTGCTACCGCTTAGAGTTGAGTCAGGTCTAATTCATCGGGGATGAATCAGAGGTGTATAAACATGTCCTACTGTTGAGAGCTAAGTGTGTGAACACGATTTGGTAAAGGTAGCAGTGAGAGGCCATGTAGGAGTACATGGTGGGTTGTCTCATTGCAGCCGTCCTCAGGAACTGAGTTTTGTGTTTGTGATCCATGACCAGCTACTACCACACATTGGAATGCTTAAGTGCCCCTCTCGACTTATTAATCAACTTGATCTCTGTCCAGGAGTTGCAACTAGTTTCTGGTGTTTGTAGGTAGTGTTAGTAGTCTACCAAGTGGCACCCGGTACAGGTGGGCTTGGGACAGACTAGGCACAGTGGCCCGGTGTACCAAGTAGCACCCGGATGGTGGGCTTGGGAACCCTGCTCACATCGTTTGGGGCCGTGAGCGACACCCCGGCCGGATCTCCTTGCGGATGGAACCCGAATAGGCGATAAACCTGGACGAGAGACTTGTTTGGTTAGTCAGGTCGTGGCCGACTCCCTCGCCCGGCTTCCGCTTGAAGGTTGCCGAGGTACATGACGTGTACAGGGCGATAAGTGGCGGGAGCGTGTGTGAAGAAGTACACCCCTGCAGGGTTATCATTATCTATTCGAATAGCCGGATTCCTCGGATATGGAAACTTGGACCCCTTGCATAGTTCATAGACAAGTGAAAGTGGATACTCTAAAATACGCAAGATAAGCGTTCTCGTAGGGAGACGGGAGCGGATCCATAGTGGTGTATTGATATGGTGAATATGTGGACTCGTGTGCGCCACCTCAAAAGAGTTACTTGCAGTCGTAGTTCAGGATAGCCACCGAGTCAAAGCTGGCTTGCTGCAGTTAAACCCCACCATCCCCTTTGTTGATAATGATGCATATGTAGTTAGTTCTGATGTAAGTCTTGCTGGGTACATTTGTACTCACGTTTGCCAATTCTATGTTTTGCAGAGAGACTTCAGTCTCACTAGTAGTTCCACGTGGACTTCGACGTTTAGCTTGTTACCTCAGCTACGATCTTGTGCCCTCGGCAGGATCTGGTAGATAGTCAGGCTTTTCAGCCTTTTTCATTTATAGTTGTCTGTACTCAGACATGTTAAGCTTCCGCTTGTGCTTTGACTTGTATGCTCTGATTGTTGGGTCATGAGACCCATGTTTGTAATATCTCGCTCCTCGGAGCCTATTGAATAAATACTTGAGTTGTTGAGTCATGTTGTGATGCCATGTTGTATTGCACATATCGAGCATATTGTGTGTATGTTATTGAAATGCTTGGTATGTGTGGGATCTGACTATCTAGTTGTTTATCCTTAGTAGCCTCTCTTACCGGGAAATGTCTCCTGGTGTTTTCCACTGAGCCATGGTAGCTTTCTACTGCTCCGGAACACTTAGGCTGGCCGGCATGTGTCCTTCTTCGTTCCTGTGTCTGTCCCTTCGGGGAAATGTCACGCGATGAATACCGGAGTCCTGTTAGCCCGCTACAGCCCGGTTCACCGGAGTCCTGCTAGCCCAGTGCTACAGCCTGGATTCACTCGCTGATGACCGACACATTCGATGTTGGGTCATGGATGCCTGTCCCTGTAAGGTTGTGCCACTTTGGGTTTACGACTAGCCATGTCAGCCCGGGCTCCTTATCATATGGATGCTAGCGACACTATCATATACGTGTGCCAAAAGACGCAAACGGTCTCGGGCAAAGGTAAAGCGACACCCGTGGGAATACCGTGCGTGAGGCCGCAAAGTGATATGAGGTGTTACATGCTAGATCGATGTGGCATTGAGTCGGGGTCCTGACACTTCCTCCTTGCGTTCTACTACAATGACTGTGCTGACCACTCGGCTGGTGGCGGCGATGTAGAGGAGCATGGGCTCCTTAGGAGTTGGAGCCGCCAGGACAGGTGGAGTAGCCAGCATCTTCTTTAGTTGGACAAATGCTTCGTCCGCCTTGTGGTTCCACTCGAAAAAAGTGGTCTTCTTCATGAGTTGGTATAGGGGAAGAGCCTTCTCGCCCAGCCGACTGATGAATCGGCTGATGGACGCCAAACAGCCGGTGAATTTTTGTACGTCCAGCAGTCGGCTGGGTACCTCCATCCTTTGAATTTCCTTGATCTTCACAGGGTTGCATTCTATGCCGCGTTCGGAGACCAGGAAACCAAGGAGCTGGCCGGCTGGTACTACGAAGATGCACTTCTCCAGGTTGAGCTTGATCTCAAATCGGCGCAAGTTATCAAGGTCTCTTTGAGGTCTTCCAGCAATGTTCCACGCTTCTCCGTTTTTACCACCACATCGTCCACGTAGACATGAGCATTTCTGCCGGGCTGCTTGAGGAGGCACTTCTGCATGCATCATTGGAAGGTGGCGCCAGCGTTCCTCAAGCCGAACGTCATGGTTAGGTAGCAGAAAGCTCCAAACGGCGTGATGAAGGCAGTCTTCTGCCTGTCGGCTGGGTTTAACTTGATCTGGTGATACCCTGAATATGCATCCAAGAAACTCAACAGCTCGCATCCGGCTGTGGAGTCTATCACTTGGTCGATCCTTGGTAAGGCGAACGGGTCCTTGGGGCATGCTTTGTTGAGGCTTGTGTAGTCAATACACATTCGCCATTGCTTGTTCTTCTTCAGTACCAAGACCGGGTTGGCCAGCCATTCTGGGAAGAATACTTCCATGATGAAGCCGGTTGCAAGCAGTCGGGCTATCTCTTCTCCAACAACTCTCCTCTTCTCTTCTGACAAGCGGCGCAAAGGCTGTCTGACTGGCTTGGCATCAGATCGGACGTGTAATTTGTGCTCGATGAATTCCGTCAGGTCACCTGGCATGTCCTTGGGGGACCATGCGAAGATGTCTTGATTCTCATGGAGGAAATCGACGAGCTCGCCTTCCTATTTGCTGTCGAGGTGGGCGCCTACGACAGCGTACCTCTCTGGGTGCTCTGGCTCCAAAGGTATCTTCTTTGTTTCCTTCGCCGGCTTGAACGAGCCCTAAGCTTCCGACTCTCTGGGGTCAAGTGACATCTCTGGCTGCCTGCTTGCCATTGCCACAACTTGATCTAGCAGCCGGTTTTCAGCTGTGATCACGAGGGACTCGGCCAGCCGACTGCTCTCTGACGCGCAGGCAGACGACTTCTTGTAGTCACCATTTATGGTCAGGATCCCCTTGGAACTCGGCATCTTCATCTTGAGGTAGGCATAATCGGGGACGGCCATGAACTTGGCCAGGGCTGGCCGGCCAAGCTGCGCATGGTATGGGCTCTCTAGGTCCACCACCTCGAACCATATTGACTCTCGGCGGAAATGATCTTTGTCTCCGAAGAGGACATCGATCAAGATCTTGCCGATTGGCGAGCAGGAAAGGCCAAGAACTACGCCGTGGAACACCGTCCGGCTGGACTGCAGTTGCCTCTGCCTGATTCCTAACTTCTCCATGGTGTCTTTGTACAAGATGTTGATGTTGCTACCGTCGTCTATCAGGACTCTGGAAAACCGAGCAACTCGCTTGTCCATGGCAAAGGTGGCGTCCAAAACCAAAGCGTAGGAGCCGGGTTTGGGCATTACTTCTGGGTGGTCAGCTCGGCTCCATCTGATGGGCTTCTCAGACCAGTGCATGAACTCTGGGGCATCAGTTGCTACTGCATTCACCTCCTGCTGCTGTAGTCGCCTGCTGCGTCGATCGTCGGCCACACTGGTGAACACGACGTATGCTCCATGCTCTTCTGGGTACTCGTCTTGTACTGCGCCGACTGGTCTGACCGCCGGCTGCTGGGGCGGAGGAGGCGGCTGCCCCACAGGTGGGGGAGGCAAAAGTCTGTCTCCCTTGGCTATCCTAGTGAGCCAGTGGCATTTCCGAGTGGTGTGGTTGGACGGCTTCGCGCCACTGTGGAACTTGCAGGGTCCATCCAGAGTCTGCTCATATGAGAAAGCCGTCTGCCAGTTGGACTTGCCGCCCTTCTGGTGCTTGGGCAGGGGCTGCCCTTCTCGTTGCTGATTTTCGATTGCGCCACCTACCGGCTGGTGGAAATCGGCGGTGGGGCTTTGCGCTTATGGTCGTTCTGTGGTTGATGCTGACTGGTGTCTCCGGCCGGGGTCCGGGGAGCCTGAGGAGCCATCTTGCCGGTTGCGCTAACTTGAATCTCCGTCTTCATGGAGGAGTCGGCCGTGGCGTACTTGTCTGCTATGATCAACAGCTCGTCGAGGGTTTCCGGCTCGTCACAGAGAAGCTTGTGCTTGAGGAGGGTGCCCTCTCGGCATCCCGTGGTGAAGTACTCGATGGCCTGCACCTCGTGCACGCCTTCGCAGGAGTTGCGAAGCTCGGCCTAGCGCGTGAGGTAGTCGTGGGTTGACTCGCTGGGGCCCTATACACACAAGGAGAGCTGGCGAGGCTTGGGAGGCCGCTTGTACGTGTTGGTGAAGTTGCGGACGAAGGCATCAGTGAAGTCGACCCAACTGTTGATGCTGCGGGGCCTTAAGCTGTTCAGCCAAGTCCGGGCCGTGCCTTGGAGCATAAGCGGAACGTACTTCACAGCAACACGCTTGTTGCCGTTTGCTATGCTGACGGCCGTGGAGTAGTCAACCAGCCAGTTCTCCGGCTTCATGGAGCCGGTGTATTTGGGTGTGTCTCTGGGGAGCATGAACCCCTTGGGGAAGGGCTCGTCTCGGATGCGGGGGCCGAAACACGGTGGACCCAACTCGTCTTCTTCTTCAAGCGCTAGGGATCGATGGAGACGGTCGATCCGGTGGCGGGCGTCATTCTCTCCGACTCCCTCTCGGCGGCCAAGGCGGTCGCCAAGCATCGGGTGATCAATAGGCGGCGGGGAGACTCGCCTTTCCCTCCAAGGGGGAGGAGGCGGATAGTCATCATGTTGTTCCACTGTTCTTGGGCGACCGTCTCGGTCGCGCTCTATGGTGATGCGAGTCCGACTGCGGCTCGCAGCCGGCTCCTTGTCTTTTCTTCCGCGGACGCCAGTAGTTGGCGTCCGAGACTCCGCGCCTTGGTCTCGGCGCGGAAGCAGGTTGTCATTCCGTCGGCGCGGCGCATCAGTGTGGCAGCCGGCCTCGTTCTGCTCAGTAGCCGCGTCAAGGAGTCGCTGGATGCGCTCCGTCATCAAGCGACGTTCTTCGCCCTCGAACTTGTCCAGCTCGTCCGCCGCCGCCTAGGCGGCTCGAATGTTCTCCGCAAGCATGGTGTAAACGGGGCGATTCGCCCCGAACAAATCGGCGATAGCCGCGCCACGCTGCTGGACCGTGCCAAGGCGGCTAGGCCCAGCCGCAGCCGGTGTGTCGCCCACAGCGCGGTCCATCTCGCGCTGGTAGGCTTCTGACAGGTGTCTCATGCTGGCCAGCTTTTTGGCGCCTTCGACTAGCTGAAGGCGGTGTGCCTCTAGCGTCTCGGTGTCGGCATCTTCAAGGATGGGTGCTGCCAAGTCTTGAAGTGCCGCGTGGAGCGGGTCATAATCACCCTCGCCGGAGTGCTTGCCATGATCGATGACAAGCACTTCCGTGATGGTGCTTCCGCCGCTCTCCGCGCGAGGAAGCGGCTCGTCGTAGACCACCACGTTGGTGGGGAACGTGTCAAGCGACACGGTGTCGGAGTCGACCAACATCGGATCGGTGGAGCCTACGGATTCCAAGTCCCCAGCTGGCTTGCTGGCGACATGGAGTTGATCGAGGAGGCCCGGGAGGAGGCTCTCGGGGCCGCCTATGCCCGCGTCGGATGCGGGCTCATCGGAGAGGCGGACCTCGCCTACAAGATCGGTGAGGCAACTGGCCGCGCAGGCGATTTCAGCGCCATGCAGCGCGTCGGCGCAGACTCCGTCTGGCGTGCCGGGCTGGCTGCGCTTGCCAGGGAGGAAAAGGGTTCCCGTCCAGAATAGGTCTCCGGTCGACGGTGCACCAGGCCCCACGGTGGGCGCCAAATGTCGGGGGTTGGGTGCGACATATGCCAATGGATGGCTTATCATGGTGGGGGCGAGTAGAACGTCGCTAGTGCCTGGAAACGGGATGAGGCATAGACACGAACGCCGGCGTATTTTACCCAGGTTCGGGGCTCTCCTAGGAGATAACACCCCTAGTCCTGCTCTGCGGGGTCTCCGCATGATCACTAAGGCAAAAGTGAGTACGAAGGTGCTCCTCGAGCTGTATCTGTGGACAGGAGGAGGCTAGGCTAGCTCTCCCCCTTCTCGAAGGTCTGGTCTAGTTCTAATGAATCGGAACCCTTTGCATGGGTGCCCTGGGGGGTTTATATAAGCCTACCCCCCGGGGGTACAATGGTAAACTGTAGGGATGCAGGGCCCGATTGTCAGTCTCTTTGCCCGCGGGCCCTCCTGTCGACTGCTGGGGCCCGCCGATTGGTGGGCCCAGCCGACTGGCCGGGTACGGAGCCGACAGGCCGCACCCGCCGCTGGCGGGTCCTGCCAGTTGCTGATTACTGTAGTCGTGCCTCTAATGACGCAGGCTTGGTCATGGGGTCATGGCTACAGTCCTGCCTCCTGGCAGATGATTACTGTAGCCACTCCCCGTCTCGTCTGGTAAATGGCGCGGGAGACCAGTAGGAGGGGCAGGCCGACTCCCGGGGACCGGCTCCCTACTGGTCCGACTTGTGGCGCTCTTACCGTCTTCTGGACACTCACTGACTGGTGGGGCCCGTCTTCCATGGATCGTACCGTCAGACCGTCGTGGGTATAGGACTCCGCCCACTGTTGTTGGCGTCAGTGTTGGCATGGCAAAAGTTCCGTGCCAGACGGGGATCTCCGCTAGTACAGCGCACTGTGCCCTGGCCATTCCCCGAAAAAGGGGAGAGAGTGGGCTTCACTGTCACCACTCCCTGTCCCATCCCCCTGATGAGGGCATGGGCTTTGCTGGTTTCAGGGGACGACTTCCCGTGGTCGGCGACTCAGGAAGCCGCCAGTCAGAGTCGGCCGGTCTCGATCTCATCCGTAGGACTCGGACGCTTATGGGCAGCCGGTCGTTCCTTCAGCCGCCCTCCTGAAGTCGGCTCTCCATCCGTGTCTTGAGGGGCGCAGTCAGCCCCGATGTCTTGAAAGGCTATGTGCCTCGGGTTAGCCTACCCGTGGCCCATTACTCCGACATTATTTGTAAGCTTTTTCTGTTTGCAGTTTGGGACTGGGCATCCCTATTACCGCCCTTTTCTCATGCGATGGCGAGTGAATAAACACTCGACCTGAGAATAACCCGCTTAGCATGGAAGATACCGACCACCTCTTGTCGTTCCATGAACGATCCAGGCACACAAAAAGGATAAAAAAATTAGAAGTTTTTAGAGGTGGCACATGCAAATTTACTTCGGACGGCAGGGCAATACCGCATATAGGTAGGTATGGTGGACTCATCTGGAATAACTTTTGGGTTCAAGGTTTTTTATGTACAAACAGAATTCCCACTTAGTACAGGCGAAGGCTAGCAATTAGAGCGAAGCGATCAGCTAGAGAGCAACAACGATCATGAACATGCATTGCGCATAAGTAACATTGGACACTAGCATGAGTAGGATATGAACACCATGAACATAAATATCATAGAGGCTATGTTGGTTTTGATTCAACTACATGCATAAACATGTGCCAAGTCAAGCCACTCGAACATTCAGAGGAGGATGCCATATCATCATACTACATCACAATCAATTTAACGCAATGTTGATATCAAAGATAAATCATTATTCACTCCCGGCTACTTATGCATGGCATGAGAAATTATAATTTATAATTGTCATTGCAAACATGTTTAATCATAATGGGCTCAATCATGGATACTAGGTTAAACATATTTACACAAACAGAACAAGTCGAGTTCATACCAGTTTCTCTCTGCCATGGCCAGTTCATCCAATGTCATCATTATTGCCTTTCACTTGCACGACCGAACGATATGAAAATAATAATAGTGCAAGAGTTCCGTGGACTAAGCTGGAATCTGCAAACATTTTTTTCAATAGGAGAAGACAAGGTAAAAATGGGCTCTTTATTAGATCAAAAGTTATTCAAATGAGAGCCACTCAACATTTTCATCATGGTCTTCTCCTTGGTACAACTCGAATAAAAGAAAAGAAATTCAGAGAAACACACTGAAATATTTTTGGAGTTTTTGGTTTTCTTGAACAAGCAAATAAGAAAGGGAAAAACAAAAACAAGAAAAACTATTTACATGGGAGAGCTCCCAACAAGCAAAAGAAGAACAAGGAAATATTTTTGGGTTTTCTTTTTAATGTTACAACTAAGCATGCATAGAAAGTAAACTAACTATAACTAATTTTTTTGGTTTTTCTAAGGTTTTTCAAACACACAAGAAGAAAGCAAGAAAAATAAAATCTAAACATGGATGATACAATGAAAAAGTGTGGACACCAACAAATGAAAATAAGTGGACATGAATGTAATGTCGGTGAGAACATGTACTCCCCCAAGCTTAGGCTTTTGGCCTAACTTGGTAGTCGATCAGTAACCTGGATGGAAGTAGTTGGCGTGGTATCTCACGGAGGCTCTCAGTGCGGATGCCTCGGCCTGCCGTGCTGCCTCCACTGCTGCGTTGTGAGCTCGGGCCTCGCTCTCAAGAACAAAATATCTTCCTTTGTTGTGATAGTCAAAAAGAGCAAGCGCAGGCAAATATGTGTGCACAACAGATTTTTGGTTAAACAATAGATTGTAAGTGAAGTTATCAATCTTCCCTTCAAGGATCTTATGATCTTTTAAGGTGTCAAAATCTAAATACTGCATGGGTGGGATAGGGTCAAAGGGTAAAGGTGAAACACCCAGCCCTCGTGTTAAACGTGTGGCATATATTACACCATAGAAATAGCCATTGTTAGTGTTGTGCTGAAGTCTTCGTGCAACAATTGCTCCAAGGTTATAATTCCTTTCACCGGTGAGAGTGGTGTGTATGAGGCTCAAGTCTGGGGCACAAAGTGTACTGGAATCTTGCTTGCCTACTATACATTTCCCGTTAAATAATGCAAAGTACTGAATTGCGGGAGATGCTCTTTATTCTGCCATGTGTCACTCCCCTCATCTCACTGTAGCAAAGGATAGTCAAGAAAGATTGGTATTCAGCCCTTGGTGGTTCGTTAGGCGAACCCCAGAATGGGAGTTTGCAGTGGTAAGCAAAATTTTCTAGTGAGATGGTAAATGCATTATCATAAAGCATAAATGACACCCTAGACTCACGGGGGTGGAATTTAAATCCTTTGACAAACGATTCAGTAAGAATGTGGCGTTGTTCGCACTTATCTGAAATGTAGGGACCGAGACCGACATTGTGAACATATTGCTCAAATTCCTCCTTAATGCCCACACGCATCATATACTCGTCGCAAGGCCATAAGCATGTTTTGGTGGTGGCATCTCGTGTGGAGCTTTCACTTGGTTCAACATATGACCGGCGAGCGGAGCTGTCACTAGAAGATGCCCCCGAGGATTGCCTCCTCGGAGAACTCCTTCCAAAAAGGTTCATCGTGTTCACATACAATTTTCTAGAAAAAAAATTGAGTGACAAAAATTTATCAACAAAACTTTATAAGATTGATAGCAATTACTCATAGGGATACATAAAGGCCATAGCAAGCATTCAAACTACTTGGAACACTAAGAATTCAACATGCAAGCTCATCTACAGCAGCACCAAGAGTAGCTAATTATTCAAAATATAAACCACTAAAACAAAAACTAATTGGACAAACGGTGGAGTCACATACCAAGCAACAATCCCCTGAAACAGTTTCGGAAACGAAGCTTTGAGCAAAGAGATCGAAATCCGCGATCTTGAGAGCAAGAACACGAGAGAGAGAGAGAGAGAGAGAGAGAGAGCCATGGGGATTTTTTTCTGGAGGTAGGTGATGATGTGGTATGAAGAGATAAGTGAGGGGGCCCACGTGGGGACCACAACCCACCAGGGTGCGTCTAGGGGTCCGGGCGCGCCCAGGTGGGTTGTGCCCACCTGGTGCACCTCCCTCTGATATTATTTGCACCAAAAATTCATAAATATTCAGAAAAAATCATATTAAATTTTCAGGGCATTCTGAGAACTTTTATTTTTGGGTCATTTTTTATTGCATGGAAAATCAGAAAACAGACAAAACATGGCATTTTATTTTATTTAACTAATAAAAAAGGAAAACAAAAGGTACGGACAGAAGGTAGTGCTTACTAAATTCATCAACTTCATACCTCTCAAAAAGGATCCATTAATAAGGTTGATCAAGTCTTATTAACAACCACTTTCGATTAGCATGAAACCGAAGAACTTTCGTAAATCACTAAGTTACCTCAACGGGGATATGAATGTCACCAACAATAAGCATTTCATATTTCTTTTTGGCAGTAGGTAGAGGTATTTTAAAACTTCCAATAGTGATTATCGGAGATTTTTCAATAACTTTAATACCATTCACTTGGAATTGTTTCTTTGGAAAGTGCACTGTATGCTCATTACCATTGATATGAAAAGTGACTTTGCTTTTATTGCAATCAATAACAGCCCCTGCAGTATTCAAGAAGGGTCTACCAAGGATAATCGACATGTTGTCGTCCTCGGGCATCTCAAGTATAACAAAGTCAGTCAAAATAGTAACATTAGCAACAACAACGGGCACATCCTCACAAATACCGATATGTATGGCAGTTGATTTATCAGCCATTTGCAAAGATATTTCAGTAGGTGTGAGTTTATTCAAATCAAGTCTTTTATATAAAGAGAAAGGCATAACACTAACACCAGCTCCTAAATCACATAAAGCAGTTCACATAATTCTTTTTGATAAAGCAAGGTATAGTTGGTATTCCCGGATCTCCAAGTTTTTTAGGTACTCCATCTTTAAAAGTATAATTATCCAGCATAGTGGAGATTTCAGCTTCCGGTATTTTTCTCTTGTTGGTGATGATGTCTTTCATATACTTTGCATAAGGAGGCATTTTTAAGATATCAGTCAAGCGAGTACGCAAAAAGACTGGCATCAGCATTTCAGCAAAGCATTTAAAATCTTCATCATCATTCTTTTTAGTTGACTTGGGTGGAAAGGCATAGGTTTTTTAACCCACGGTTCTCTTTCTTTACCGTGTTTTCTAGCCACAAAGTCTTTTTATCATACCTTTCATTTTAAGGTTGTGGGTTATCAAGATCAACAGGTGGTTCTATCTCAACATCATTGTCTAGCTCTTTAGTATTTGGTTGAGAGTCTTCATGAACATCAGCATTATCTTCTTCATTATCACTGGGTGAATGTCCATTACCATACTGAGCTTCAGCATCAGAGATAGAAGTTTCATTATCATTATCAAGAGGTTTTTCTATTTTAGGTTCACTAGAAGCATGAAAAGTCCTATCATTTTTCTTTTTCTTTTATTTTTAGAAGAACTAGGTGCACTAGTGTTAGCTCTTTGTGAGTCTTGTTCAATTCTTTTTGGGTGTCCCTCGGGATAAAGTGGTTCCTGAGTCATTTTACCTCCTCTAGTTGCAACTCTAACAACAAAGTCATGTATATTATTATTCATTTCATCTAGCAACTCTCTTTGAGATTTAGCAACTTGTTCTAACTGAGTTTGAACCATAGAAGCATGCTTTCCAACACCTCTAACATCCTTTGAGATTCTAAATAACAAGTCACTCAAGCAAGCAATCATATCAAAATTGTATTTCAATTGTTTCATAACATTTGCATTGAAGTGATCTTGTTTTCTAATATAGTTTTCAAACTCATAAAGGCATTGACTAGGATGCATATTGTGAGGATTGTCATTATCACTGAACTTCATAAGAGAATTTACCTCTACCACCTTAGGTAGTGGTGGCGTATTAAGCCCGTGTATTTCTTCAATAGGAGGTAAATTTTTAACATCCTCAGCTTTAATACCTTTTTCCTTCATAGATTTCTTTGCCTCTTGCATATCTTCAAGACTGAGATATAATATACCCCTCTTCTTTGGAGTGGGTTTAGGCGGTGGTTCAGGAAGAGTCCAATCATCATAGTTTTCAATATGTTATTCAATAATTCTTCAGCTTGACCAACAGTTCATTTCCTGAAAACACAACCAGCACAACTATCTAGGAAGTCCCTAGAAGCATCGGTTAGTCCATTATAGAAGATATCAAGTATTTGATTTTTCTTAAGAGGATGATCAGGCAAAGCATTTAGTAACTGGCAAAGCCTCCCCCAAGCTTGTGGGAGACTCTCTTATTTAGTTTGAACAAAGTTAAATATTTCCTACAAGGCAGCTTGTTTCTTATGAGCATGGAAATATTTTTCATAGAAGTAATAAACCATATCCTGGGGACTACGCACACAACCAGGAGCAAGAGTATTGTACCAAGCTTTAGCACCACCCTTTAATGAGAAAGGAAATAATTTGAGAATAAAGTAATAGCAAGTTTTCTCATCATGAGTAAAAAGGGTGGCTATGTCATTCAACTTAGTAAGATGTGCCATAACAGTTTCAGTTTCATAACCATGGAAAGGATCGGATTCAACCAAAGTAATCAACTTTGGGTCGACAGAGAATTCATAATCCTTATCATCAATAAATATGGGTGAAGTAGCAAACTTAGGATCATATTTCATTCTAGCATTCAGAGATTTTTCTTTATACTTGCATAATAATTTCTCTAGATCATCTCTATCCTTACAAGCAAGAATATCTCTAGTTGTCTCCTCATTCATAACATAACCTTCCGGTACCTTAGGGAGTTTCAGTTTCAAGCTCATCATTAGATTCAACAACATCATGTTGTATTACTCTAGCAATTTGTTTATCAAGAAATTCACCAAGTGGCACATCATCATTATCGAGCAAGGTACTAGCATCATCATAAGCATTATCCATAGCAGAAGTAGCATCATCAATAACTTGCGACATATCAGAATTAATTGCATGTGGTGGTGTTGCAAGTTTACTTATAACAGAAGGTGAATCTAAAGCAGAATTGGATGGCAGTTCCTTACCTCCCCTCGTCTTTGAGGGAAATATCTTAGTCTTAGCATCCTTCAGATTCTTCACAATGATAAATTGATAATAATCCCAAGTGACTCAACAAATATAGCTATGCTCCCCGGCAATGGTGCCAGAAAAAGGTCCTGATAACCCACAAGTATAGGGCATCGCAACAGTTTTCGAGGGTAGAGTATTCAACCCAAATTTATAGATTCAACACAAGGGGAGCCAAAGAATATTTGAAGGTATTAGCAGCTGAGTTGTCAATTCAACCACACCTGGAGATTAATTATCTGCAGCAAAGTGATCAGTATCAAAGTAGTATGATAGTTTTGATAATAGTAACAGCAGCAATGGTAATGGTAACAGTGATAGTAGTAATTTTGTAGCAAGTGTGACAGTGATAGCAATAGTAACTTAACAAGAACAATATAGGATAAATTCGTAGGCATTGGATCGGTGACTTGTTGGATGATATTCATCATGAGACAGTTATAACCTAGGGCGATATGGCACTAGCTCCAGTTCATCAATATAATGTAGGCATGTATTCCGTAAATAGTCATACGTGCTTATGGAAAGAACTTGCATGACATCTTTTGTCCTACCCTCCCGTGGCAGCGGGGTCCATATTGGAAACTAAGGGATATCAAGGCCTCCTTTTAATAGAGAACAGGAACAAAGCATTAACACATAGTGAATACATGAACTCCTCAAACTATGGTCATCACCGGAGTGGTCCCGACTATTGTCACTCCAGGGTTGCTGGATCATAACACGTAGTAGGTGACTATAACTTGCAAGATCGGATCTAGAACATGGATATAATGGTGATAACATAAACGGTTCAGATCTGAAATCATGGTACCCGGGCCCAAAGTGACAAGCATTAAGCATGGCAAAAGCATAGCAACATCAATCTTAGAACATAGTGGATACTAGGGATCAAGCCCTAACAAAACTAACTCGATTACATGATGAATCTCATCCAAATCCTCACCGACCAGCGAGCTTACGAAGGAATTACTCACTCCCGGTGGGGAGTGTCAGTGTCAAAACCGGCGGATCTTGGGTAGGGGGTCCCGAACTGTGCGTCTAGGCCGGATGGTAACAGGAGGCAAGGGACACGAAGTTTTACCCAGGTTCGGGCCCTCTCGATGGAGGTAAAACCCTACGTCCTGCTTGATTAATATTGATGATATGGGTAGTACAAGAGTAGATCTACCACGAGATCGGAGAGGCTAAACCCTAGAAGCTAGCCTATGGTATGATTGTTGTTGCGTATGTTGTCCTACGGACTAAAAACCCTCCGGTTTATATAGACGCCGGAGAGGGCTAGGGTTACACGAAGTCGGTTACAATGGTAGGAGATCTACATATCCGTATCGCCAAGTTTGCCTTCCACGCCGAGGAAAGTCCCTTCCGGACACGGGACGGAGTCTTCAATCTTGTATCTTCATAGTCCAAGAGTTCGGCCAAAGGTATAGTCCGGCCATCCGGACACCCCCTAATCCAGGACTCCCTCAGTAGCCCCCGAACCAGGCTTCAATGACGATGAGTCCGGCGCGCAGTTTGTCTTCGGCATTGCAAGGCGGGTTCTCCTCCAAATTCCGGTACCTGTTGAATAAAGTCCGGTTGCTTGTAGATGTTGCGCTCCTTGGCTTCTACGCCCAATAATGGCCACTTCCCACATGTCAAACGAATATGACAAGTCTGAGTGTTTTTACATTCACACCCCTAGCCGCGTAAATGAGCTGACCTATTTAAGGGGACGAGGATTTAGATCCAAACCACATCTTCCCCCCTTCGCGAGTGTTCATCAGAGCGCATCCGACAAAGGTCCATTCCACCATGGCCAGCCGTCGTGACTCCTCCTCTCGCCCTTCCAACCCTCAGCCTGGATATTGGGAGAGATGCTCCATCCCGCATAGCGAGCTAGTGACGCTCCAGACCAAGGGATTTCTCCCCCTGGCCTATATGGTCCCGGTTCGAGCCGGCCTTGCCATCTTTAATGGCGGAGAGCAAGCGGAGAGTGCCCCTAATCCCTCCAAAGGAGAGCGGGTGTGCCTCGTCCCTTATTTAATAAGGGGGCTCGGATTTCCAATCCATCCATTTCTCCGGGGGCTCCTGGAGTTCTATGGCCTCCAGCTACACAATCTCACGCCTGCCTCCGTATTGCATATCGCGGGCTTCGTAGCCCTCTGCGGGCTGTTTTTGGGTATGGAGGCTCATTTCGGGCTATGGAAAAGGTTATTCTGCCTTGTGCCCCTCTCTAAGGAGGGGTCAATGTATCAAGTGGGCGGAGCCGAAGTGTGGCGCATCGCCGGGACCGGATATCTGTCCGGAACCCCAAAGAAGGCGTCCGAAGACTGGCCCTTGGAATGGTTTTATATAGAAGATGCCCCGCTGCCGGATCCTGTCCGGATTGGCCTCCCTGAATTCGATAGTGCTCCCTTAAAGAAGCGCCTAAGCTGGCATCCACGGAGCCCTCAGAGGGAAAGTGACAGGGACATCATTTACCTGATGGGCTGAATAAGATTGTTAGCCCATTCCGGACTAACCATGATCGGGGTTATGGCCGAATGCATTATGCGGGGGGTGCAACCGCTTCAGTATAGAAGCCACCCCATGTGGGACTTCAACAGGGAGGATGACGCCACCCGCTACGGCCGTAAGGGGCCGGATTCAGCTGCCGCTCTACTAAAGATCTTGTCCACTTTGTATAAGGGAGAAGAGGAGGAATTTCTCCGTGTTAACCCATAGGGTGGATTCTCTATGCACAATCCCCCAAGCTGGGTAAGCGGTCGTATTTACTTGCCCATCCGTTTTGTATTCCCATTGTTAAATATTCAGTCTGACGACTTCAATGCAGGAACTGCGCCGGGCTGTTAAGGAAATAAGCAGCCCTCCTCCACAACCCGAGGACCCAGGACGGTCCCTCGACCCGGCCTCTCAAGAGGATCCGGACATATCTGTGGAGCTGATTGATGGAGTGTTCCATCAATTGAGCAAGGACAATGCCTTGGTGGCCATTACGGCCGATTACCCAGGGCTAATCCCGGCCTCCCAGGTAACTGAGATCGAAGTCCCAGTACCCCGAATAGGTGTCCGCCCTCTCGTGTTTTCAGTTTCCTGATTACAACCGAACTTTGCAGGGGAGGTTTTTAAGGCGGAAGGCCGAACCTGCGGCGACAAGCCAACGAGGGGCCGCAGGGCCCCGTGGGCAGAAAAGAAGTGCAGTCCGGACCGAGGCGTCAGCGCAAAGGTATGGCGCGCCCCCTTATCCCAGGTGTTATACCTTCAAGGCACATTGACACTCGTGCTCTCTTCAGGACAAAGAGACCTCGTCGGACTATATCCGGAGAGGCTGCCAATCGCGCCTCCACCAGCCAGGCTCCAAAGCCTGGTCCGGAGGCGGAGGCGAACGCAAGGCGCGCGCCAGACGCTCCTCCGACGGAGGATGTGGATGGGTTGTCTGCCACCAACTCTGAGGTGGAGAGTGCCATGAACCACAGGCGTCGCCGGACAATTCTTCGCGACGCTTGTTTCTCCCAAGGGGCGTTAGATGCCTTCAACTCAGGAGATGCGTACCTCCGTGCTGCTCAAAATGGTCTAGCCAGAGCCACGGAGCAATATGTAAAAGACATACGGGTAAGAAAATTTTGGTAATTATATATATATACCAGTAGCCCCCGAGACTTGAAACAGTTAGAATAACTGATTTAAGGATCATTTGTTATGCAGGTTCTTACAGAAAAGAATTCCCTACTGTCCAAGGAGCTGGAAGAGTGCAAAGCCCAACTTGAGGCCGCACTAGCCGCGGCAGGGGAGCCCAAGGAGACCCCCTCTGGTAATATACACTTCGAAAGATAAGTATTTTGCGAAGCACGGCATGGGTGCGAATCTGACAAATGAAATTGCAGATGGCGCCGGATTGAATCCGGAAAGGCAACACCTCCTACGCCAGCTAAAGGCTGGTGAGAAGGTGCTGACAAAGGTGAGGCGGGAGAAGAACGATCTCCAAGATGCCAACACCAAGCTGGGCGTCGAGCTGAAAGATGTTCGTGCCCAGCTGTCAGACTCCGTGAAGGAGAATCAGCGGCTTCGGCGCGGCATATTTAGTAAGTGCTTGAACGAACCTTTGAAAGAAAGTTCGGCGGGGAAGTCGACTAACAGAGCAATGTCTGTAGGTGTGCTAACAGGTCGTCCTGCAGAGGAGATGCCCGGTTCTACGGGTGACCTTCTTCCCGAGCTCTCGCAACTGCTCGATCGAGTTCGGCAGGCGATGCAAGGCGTCGCCCAGGCCCTGTGGCCATCCGTCTCCATGCCCGAAGGTCTTGGAGAGCTTGCGGAGAAGCTAAAGGGAGCACGGCGGCGCTTCCGATTGTGGAAGATATCGGACTGCCGTCAAGGCGCTAGGGAGGCCTGGGCCATGGTGAAGACGTGGTACGCAAAGGCTGACCCCAACCACATGGCCGAGGTCGGTCCTGTAGGGCCCGATGGGAAGGAGATCCCTGTAAGCTTAGTATACGGCCAAGTAGAGTTGGCCGCAAAGTATTCCCAGCAGGACTGTAAATTAGATAGCCTGTTAGATGGTCTTGAAGAGGAATACAATCAGTCAAAATGACTATGTAATTTAATTGACATTTATAATGCCTTCTAGCTGGATTGTAGATCATTTGTCATGGCCGACCTTTTCGCTTCAGCCTCGGGACCTGACGGTCCGGAGTGTGTCCGAATTCCCATGCGGTTATATAGGAACCGGGGAATGCATGGAGACCAGGCATAGGGGTCATTAGTGTGTGAACAGACAAGTGCCCGACTAGTTATGTTATATTACATGGTTAGTAAGAAACATCTTCTAGGGAGAATAGTTCCGTTAGGGGTTCCTTTCCCTGGGAGGCATGCCCTAAGGTGCATGTCCATGCTGCGAAAAGAAACGCAGGAAAAACATCTGGGGGCGTATAGATAAAAATAAAAAAAGATCATCTTTAGTTCACCGACCGAATATTCCCTTAAGAACACTAGCTTTCGGCTTCACCCAGTCTGAGGTACATGTCCGGCTGACCCGGCAGTAACAATCGCAGAGGTGCTCCCTTTACCACCTAGCCGAACAATCGGGAAAGTAGGGGTAAGCAAAGGAGCCAGGCAACCCAGCTTGGCCAAAACTTAAGTCATATCGATGCATATAATGGTGAATAAAAGGTACATGCGGAAGTGTGACACATGTGTTGGGCATGAAGCCCGTATGAATAAGCTTCTATTTAAAGAAGCCCCCAGGTTTAATGAGCGTGCATAGCACGTCACTTTATGAGCCTTTAGAGAGAGAGAGAGAGAGAGAGAGAGAGAGAGAGAGAAGAAGAGAAATGTAAGACAGAAAATATATAAAAAAATGGACAGAGGAAGGAGACGAACACAGAGTCCGGCGCTAGGCATAGAATCTTCGGAGACGGGCTGCGTTCCATGGGTTCAGCTCGAGTCGGTTATCCGATGCATCCCGCAGGCGGTACGCTCCACCAGTCAGGACTTGGTAAATTATGAAGGGACCTTCCCACTTGGGCTTGAGTTTGTCCTTTTTCTTGTCCGGTAGTCGTAGAACTAATTCGCCAACGTTGTAATTTTTGGCCCGTACTTCTCTGCTTTGGTATCTTCGAGCCTGCTGTTGATAGAATGTGGAACGGGCTTTTGCCACGTCACGCTCCTCCTCCAATGCATCCAAGCTGTCCTGCCGATCGAGCTCGGCTTCTCTTTCTTTGTACATGCGCACTCGAGGTGAGTCATGAATTATGTCGCAAGGCAAAACTGCCTCTGCGCCGTACACCATAAAGAATGGTGTGTATCCAGTGGTGCGATTTGGCGTGGTCCGCAGCCCCCAGAGTACGGAGTCGAGCTCCTCTACCCAGTGCGTGTTAGATTCCTTGAGGGACCGCACTAATCTGGGTTTGATGCCGCTCATGATAAGACCATTTGCACGTTCGACCTGGCCGTTAGTTTGTGGGTGATAGACAGAAGCATAATCGAGCTTGATGCCCATGTTTTTGCACCAGAGTTTTACCTCGTCGGCCATGAAGTTCGTGCCGTTATCAGTGATGATGCTGTGGAGAACGCCGTAACGGTGTACAACCCCGGATATAAAGTCTATCACCGGTCCGGATTCGGCCGTCTTAACAGGCTTGGCTTCTATCCATTTGGTGAACTTATCCACCATGACCAGTAAGTATTTTTGCTTGTGGGTTCTGCCTTTAAGGGGTCCAACCATGTCAAGCCCCCAGACCGCAAAGGTCCAAGTAATGGGGATAGTTTGGAGGGCGGTGGGTGGTATATGGCTTTGGTTTGCAAAGAGCTGGCAACCGGTGCATCGTTGGACTAAGTCCTGAGCGTCTGCCCGGGCCGTCGACCAATAAAAGCATGTACGGAAGGCCTTGCTTACAAGGGACCGAGCTGCAGCATGATGACCGCCGAGTCCGACATGAATTTCAGCCAGGAGGTTCCGCCCCTCCTCTTTGGAGATGCACCTTTGAAGGACTCCGGTAGTGCTTTTCTTATAAAGCTCTCCCTCGTGGACTCTGTAGGCTTTGGATTGCCGCACTATGCAGCGTGCCTCATTTTGGTCCTCGGGGAGTTCCTGCCTAGTAAGGTAGGCGAGGAATGGTTCTGTCCATGGGGCGATGACGGCCATTATTACGTGGGCTGAAGGTGTTATTTCATTGGCAGAGCCTCCGATTGTGTCAGAATGTTCGGAGTTGGGCAGTGCGGTTGGGTCCGGGCTGTTATTGTTCGGCTCCCCTTCCCATACTACGGATGGCTTGAACAGCCTTTCCAAGAAGATGTTGGGGGGGACTACATCGCGTTTTGCGCCGATGCGTGCCAGGACATCTGCCGCCTGATTATTTTCCCGGGCTATATGGTGAAATTCAAGCCCCTCGAACCGAGCTGACATTTTTAGGACGGCGTTGCGGTAAGCTGCCATTTTTGGATCCTTGGCATCGAAGTCTCCATTTATTTGGGATATTGCAAGGTTCGAGTCCCCACGCACCTCTAGGTGTTGAATGCCCATGGATACTGCCATCCGGAGACCATGTAAAAGGGCCTCATATTCGGCTGCATTGTTGGAGTCCGTGTACATAATCTGGAGTATGTATTGAACTGTGTCTCCTGTGGGGGACGTCAAAACAACGCCAGCCCCCAGTCCGGCCAACATCTTGGAGCCGTCGAAATGCATGATCCAATTTGAATATGTGTCGTACTCTTTAGGGAGTTCAGCCTCCGTCCATTCTGCAACGAAGTCGGCCAAGACTTGCGACTTGATGGCTCGCCGTGGCTTATAAGTTATGTCGAACGGGAGGAGCTCAATGGCCCATTTTGCAATCCGGTCCGTTGCGTCACGGTTGTTTATAATATTGTTAAGTGGTACTTCCGAGGCTACTGTTATTGAACACTCTTGAAAGTAGTGTCGTAGCTTCCAGGATGCCATGAATACCGCGTACGCAATCTTTTGATAATGCGGGTATCATGATTTGCAGGGAGTGAGGACAGTGGACACATAATAGACCGGCTTTTGAAGGGGGGATTTGTGTGCGTCCGCTTCTCGTTCAACGACGAGCACTGCGCTTACAACCTGATGTGTTGCTGCAATGTATAATAGCATTGGTTCGCCAATGTTTGGCGCGGCCAGGACTGGGTTTGTTGCCAGTATGGCTTTTATTTCGTCGAGTCCGGCCGTGGCTGCATCCGTCCATTTGAAGTGTTCGGTGCGCCGAAGGAGGCGGTAAAGGGGTAGGGCCTTTTCTCCCAAGCGGGAGATAAAGCGGCTTCGAGCCACCATGCATCAAGTTAACTTTTGTATTTGTTTGAGGTCCTTTGGGATATCCAGTTGCGACAGAGCTCGGATCTTGGCTGGATTTGCTTCAATTCCTCTACCGGATACAATGAAACCCAAGAGCTTTCCGGCTAGAACGCCGAAAACGCATTTTTCCGGGTTGAGCTTGATGTCGTATGTTCGGAGGTTATCAAATGTGAGCCTCAAGTCGTCTACTAGAGATTCAACATGTCTTGTTTTGACGACCACATCATCTACATATGCCTCCACTGTTTTGCCGATCTGGCTTGCCAGACATGTCTGAATCATGCACTGATATGTTGCACCGGCGTTTTTGAGCCCGAAGGGCATCGTGTTAAAGCAGAATGGGCCGTATGGTGTGATAAATGCCATTGCGGCTTGGTCTGCCATCTTGATTTGATGGTAGCCGGAATATGCGTCGAGGAAACACACCGAATCGTGTCCTGCCGTAGCATCGATAATTTGATCGATGCGGGGGAGGGGGAAGGGATCCTTTGGGCAAGCCTTGTTAAGGTCTTTAAAATCAACACACAGGCGCCAGGATTTGTCCGTCTTTGGTACCATCACCAGGTTTGCTAGCCAGTCCAGATGTTTTATATCTCTGATGAATCCGGCCTCCAATAGCTTTGCTAGCTCCTCTCCCATGGCATGTCTCTTAGGTTCAGAAAAACGGCGAAGAGCCTGTTTGACAGATTTGAATCATGTTTGGATATTTAAGCTGTGCTCGGCCAGCCTGCGTGGGATTCCTGGCATGTCTGAAGGGTGCCAGGCGAAAATGTCCCAGTTCTCTCGTAGGAACTCTCGTAGTGCGGCGTCTACATCAGGGTTTAACTGTGCCCTGATGGAAGCTGTTTTATTGGGGTCCATTGGATGGACTTGGAATTTGACTATTTCGTCCGCTAGTTTAAAGGAGGTGGACTTGGATCTTTTGTCGAGTACCACATCGTCCCTATTCACCGTAGAGCGCAGTGCAGTCAGTTCCTCAGCCGCTAGGGCTTCGGATAGTGCCTCGAGGGCCAGTGCGGCTGTCTTGTTTTCGGCGCGGAGTGCTATGTACGGACCACTAGCGAGAGTGATGATCCCGTTAGGCCCGGGCATCTTGAGCTTCATGTACCCATAATGGGGTATTGCTTGGAAGATTGTAAACGCTTCCCGCCCTAGTAGAGCGTGATAACCGCTGCTGAATGGAGCCACATGGAACGTGACCTCTTCGGACCTGTAATTATCTGGCGTGCCGAACACCACATCTAGTGTGATTTTTCCTGTACAGCGTGCTTCCTGACTGGGGATTATTCCTCTAAAGGTTGTGCTGCTTCGCTCAATGCGGTTCCAGTCTATTTCCATTTTTTGAAGGGTTTCCTCATAAATGAGGTTCAATCCATTGCCGCCGTCCATGAGTACCTTGGTAAGACGAAAGTCGTCCACTATTGGACAGAGGACCAATGCGGCTGGTGCTCGGACTGTTCGGAATTTAGGTTCATCACTGGCGTTAAAGGTAATAGCCGTGTCACTCCATGGGTTTATTGTTTCTACTTGGTAGACTTTGGCAAGGCTGCGGAGTGTCCTTTTTCGCAAATTATTTGATGCGAAAGTCTCGAAGACTGTTAATACCGTATTGGTGTCTCTGGGGTGGCTTTCTGTGGCCTCCGGAATTAGGAGATTTTCACCAATTTTGGCCACCTGCCGGAGTATCCAACATGCTCTGAGGCTGTGAGTTGGTGTGGCGTCCTCTATACTGTGAATTTTACAGGGTCCATTAAGCCATCCTTCCAGTACGGTTCCATGCCCTGTAGAGGGTTTTTGCTTTTTAGTGCTTGACCCGGGTGTCTGGTGATGATGCACCCTTTTATTTCGGACTGGGTTTGTATTCAGGTCCGGATTGTCCCAAAATTTTATTTCGGTTTTCCAGGCGCTTTCCATCGCATAGTACTTTCGTACAATGGATGCCAAGTCAGTGAAGCGTGTAATATCACGGCGACTTATGGCGTTGAGTATTCCCTTGTCCGTGCAATTATTGCAGAAGATTGAGATTGCGTCTTTCTCACGGCAGTCCCTTAGCCTGTTCTTAACCAGGAGGAATCTGGCCCAGTAATGATGTACTGTTTCATCGGGTTCTTGCCTAATTTTGGATAGATCGCTTATGTTGGGGTGGGTGGGTGGAATTAAATCCGAAGCCTCGCCCCATCTGAGGCTCAGAGGCTGAGGAGTTTCTGAACTCAAAAATTTGGATTCCTGGATGTTGTCCAATGAATCCAGCCCGTCGCCTGACTCTAAGTTCAGGTCTTGAGTGATATCCTCCCCTCCGCGGGTATCCGGCTTGGAGGGATCGGGAATCAGGATGTAGCGAGTACTTAAGATAGATGAAGGGTCGCCGCACTGTCCCTCTACCACGGCAACGTGATGGGTGACTTGGGGAGAGTTAATCTCTCTCAGATCGGGTTTAGGCCCAATCTGGTCATAATCCGTAGCGACTCCCAGGGCGGTGAAGCGATCCAAGATCTCATTTATGGAGGAGAGCTCCATTGGATCTAACTGCTCGGCGAGTTCCGAGCTGACATGAAGATTGTTTTTGATGGCTCGAGAGGCCATCGTCGGCGCAGAAGCCGAACAGGCGGTCATAAGAAAACCACCTAGCCGGAGGGTTTGGCCGACAGCCAAAGCTCCCTTAGCAACGGTGTCGTCTTTAAAGACGGGGCGAGGCATCCTTCCTGATGGCGACGACACAGAGGAACTCTCAATGAAAGCAACTATGTCGGTGTCAAAACCGGGGGATCTCGGGTAGGGGGTCCCGAACTGTGCGTCTAGGCCAGATGGTAACAGGAGGCAAGGGACACGAAGTTTTACCCAGGTTCAGGCCCTCTTGATGGAGGTAAAACCCTACGTCCTGCTTGATTAATATTGATGATATGGGTAGTACAAGAGTAGATCTACCACGAGATCGGAGAGGCTAAACCCTAGAAGCTAGCCTATGGTATGATTGTTGTTGCGTATGTTGTCCTATGGACTAAAAACCCTCCGGTTTATATAGACACCAGAGAGGGCTAGGGTTACACAAAGTCGGTTACAATGGTAGGAGATCTACATATCCGTATTGCCAAGCTTGCCTTCCACGCCAAGGAAAGTCCCTTCCGGACACGGGACGGAGTCTTCAATCTTGTATCTTCATAGTCCAGGAGTCCGGCCAAAGGTATAGTCCGGCCATCCGGACACTCCCTAATCCAGGACTCCCTCAGGGAGCATCATGGAATTGCTGATGGAGAAGGGTTGGTGTGTAACGCCCCAAGACCGGAGCTTCAGATGCCTTCCAGGGTTTCCGGGTTTCGTTGTGTGATTTGTTTCGTCTGTTGCATTCATCTTTGCTTCGCGTGCATTGCATCATGTCATCATGCCATCATGTCATTTCTTTTTCTTAACTCAACTAAATAAATGGCATGGATCCTTGATCCATTTAAACCGAGGGAATTCACATGGTGATTCTCTTTACAACATATGCTCTCGATATTTAGAGAGCTATAGTAGATATTCCAATTATTTGGATTTACCGCAAACACACTTGCAATTTAAGCCTCTCACGTCTTTTCTGCTTCGAGTTGCTCCTCAAACCTTGCCATATATTCTTTCATCATTTTCTGGAGCTCCACCAAAAATCTGAACATTTTTGGACCTTCCTAACCCTCACTTCCTATTCGAACCATTTGAATTTAAATCAAATGAGTTTGAATTTAAACTTTCAAAAATGCCCACTCCATTTTTCTTGAAACATGCGCATTTTTGCGAGTCCGGGAAATTTATTCCCGTGCCCAAACTCTTTCTCTACCTTTTCTTTTCTTCCCTTTTCTTCCTCTTTTTCGGTTGTTTTTTAATAGAGCAAATAGAGGGGAGAAGAGCCCAGCCTCTCAGGCCTGCCAGGCCTGCCCTTTTGCCTTAAGGCCCGGCTGACCCCCTCCTCTCTACTGGGCCAGCCCCAAGCCCACCTAACCCTCTAACCCTAAACCTAACCCTCTCCCTGCCCGATCCCACTCACCCTCTCCCTCTCGTCCTCATCCACCGCTGCCAGGGAGAAGCCCCGCGCACGATCTCCCCTCGAACCTCTTCCCCGATCCCATCCTCTAGCGCAGCCAGCCTCCCTGTCCCATCCTCCTGATCCGCTTCCCCGCGTCGATGCCTCGCCGTCACTGGCCTTCGCATCGTCTGCGCCAACCCCGGCGCCCCTGCAGCTTCTCCTCCGCCGCCAAGCGCCGCAGGCCTCCGCCCTGCACCCTCGCACCCCAAGCTCCGCACGCCTCCTTGCTGCGCAGGAGCTCTACCGCAGCCGCCAACCTCCCGCGCCCTGTCCTCGTTGGGATCCGCCAGGGAGCCGCTTGAACTCTCCTGCGCCGCCGCTCCTTCTTTGATTCGGCGAGGTCCAGCTGTCCCAAGCACGTCGCCCGCCCGACCTCTTTTCCCTGCTCCTCCTTGTGCGCCCGAGGTCCAAGGCACCTCCAGCCTCCAGGAGCTTCGCCTCCCTTGCTCCACGCTAAGGGCGAGGGTAGCCTTTCCGTCCTGCTGCTGCTCTTCCCGTGTCGTGCCGCCGTCAACCTACTGTTGCCGCGGGACCACCGCCTCGCTACCCTCGTGCACCTCCGCCTCTTTTGCCTCTGTTTGGGGCTGTTTCATTTTGGGCTTCATGGAAAAGTCCTCTCCGAAAGTGTACGAATTTACAGTGTCGCATCCAGTACCTCTACCGGCGTCTCCGGAATCGCCAAGGCCTGCAAGTCCATCAAGACCTCGACCACAGTACACGTGTATGACTACTACATGAACAAGCACCACGACGACCCTCGAAGAGTTCAGATTCGTCAAGTTCATCTACGTGCGTGTATGACTACATGTCCGGGATTCGTCTAGTACCTCTACAGGAGACACGAACGTCTACGAACGGTGCATGATGCCCGGAGTCCTCGGATCCATCAAGTTTGACTACTTTTGTGTGTACCACTACTGTCGCCCCGAAGACGTTGGAGTCATCAAGTACCTCTCCGAACGAACGTGAACGACTACCGTCGCAAGAACGGGACCGGAAAGTCCAAAGACCCCAAGTACCACGACACCAATGACATCAACATCTACGGAAACTCATGCTATGATAAACATGTACCACTACCGTCGTTGAGATCGCGAGAACCGCTACCCTCGACCCTAGAGCATGCGAGAACGACTACTTCCACTACGAACGTCCCGAGAACGTCTACTTACCCTACACCGCATCAAACTCGAACCCCTCCGATAATGCATGCTCCGAAGGTATAACCCCGAGACGACGCCCGTGGATGAATGCTTGCGATGTATGAGTTGGACTGTGTGTTGATCCGTGTCCGGGTTGTTCGTTGCACGAAGCCCCTCTTTTGCCTTGCCACCGTCATGTGGGAACCCGGAATCCGGGAGCACCCCATCTTCTTGCATGACACACTCGCACCCACTTCCTTTTGCACCGGTATCCCCGTGAGCTACCAGATCATCGGAATGTTGTCGCGGCATCATTTACGTTTCTTCACCGTGGCACCCCTTTCTTTCTACCACGGTGACACAAATGCTCTCATCACGCTCATGTCAACTTTTAATAAAAATTGCATTAAACCTGCACATGTCATCCGCATCATGTTAATAACATTTAAAATGTTTAAAATTGTTGTTTGCACTAAATTGCTAATGCATATGGGGAGTACCGGATTTGTTGCTTGTTATATCCGGCCCCATTTAAATTGTTTATATAATATAGTTTTGTTATGCTTCACCTCTTGCCATGTTTAACAACATTTAAATTTGTTGAGTAACTAACCGAGAGTGAACTAAATAATTGATGTGGTGTTCCGTCAATATGCAACATGTTGCATATTGAGCTCCACTTAACTTGTAGTTTTGTTTGTGCCCTTTGCCATGCCATGCCTCTTTAAACCGGACATGCATCATACTTGGTTGTGCATCATGCCATGTTTATGTGGTGGTTGTTTACTATGTTGTTTGCTTCTTTCTGGTGTTGCTTCTTCGAGTTAGTTCCGATAACGTCGCGTTTGTGAGGATCCGTTCGGCTACGACCGCTTGTCTTCTTAATGGGCTCGTTCTTCTTCCTTGCAGGATCTCATGCAAGATGACCATACCCTCGAAATCACTTCTATCTTTCCTTGCTAGTTGCTCGCTCTATTGCTATGCCTATGCTACGATACCTACCACTTTATTATCATGCCTCCCGTATTGCCATGTCAAACCTCTAACCCACCTTGTCCTAGCAAACCGTTGTTTGGCTATGTTACTGCTTTGCTCAGCCCCGTTTACAGCGTTGTTAGTTGCAGGTGAAGATTGGAGTTTGTTCCATGTTGGAACATGGATTGTTGTTGGGATATCACTATATCTCTTATTTTAATTAATGCACCTATATACTTGGTAAAGGGTGGAAGGCTCGGCCTTATGCCTGGTGTTTTGTTCCACTCTTGCCGCCCTAGTTTCCATCATACCGGTGGTATGTTCCTTGATTTTGCATTCCTTACATGGTTGGGTTATAATGGGAACCCCTTGACAGTTTGCTTTGAATAAAACTCCTCCAGCAAGGCCCAACCTTGGTTTTACCATTTGCACTAACAACCTATCACCTTCCCTTGGGTTCTGCAGACTCAAGGGTCATCTTTATTTTAACCCCCCCGGGCCAGTGCTTCTCTAAGTGTTGGTCCGAAACAGAGTCACTTGCGGCGCCACCTCGGGGAAACTTGAGGGCTGGTTTTAGCTGTACGTAGCGCTCATCCGGTGTTGCCCTGAGAACGAGATATGTGCAGCTCCTATCAGGATGTCGGCGCATCGGGCGGCTTTGCTGGTTTAGTTTTACCATTGTCGAGATGTCTTGTAATCGGGATTCCGAGTCTGATCGGATTGTCTTGGGAGAAGGAATATCCTTCATTTACCGTGAGAGCTTGTGATGGGCTAAGTTGGGACACCCCTGCAGGGTTTTGAACTTTCAAAAGCCGTGGCCGCGGTTATGGGCAGACGGGAATTTGTTAATGTCTGGTTGTAGAAAACCTAAAAGCTTAACTTAATTAAAATGGATCAACCGCGTGTGTAGTCGTGATGGTCTTTTTCCGGCGGAGTCCGGGAAGTGAACATGGTGTTGGAGTTATGCTTGACGTAGGTTGTTCTAGGATCACTTCTTGATCATAGTTTATCGACCGTGTCTTTGCCTTCTCTTCTCACTCTCATTTGCGTATGTTAGCCACCATATATGCTAATGCTTGCTGCAGCTCCACCTCATACCTTTTACCCTTCCTATAAGCTTAAATAGTCTTGATCGCGAGGGTGTGAGATTGCTGAGTCCCCGTGACTCGCAGATACTTCCAAAACCAGCTTGCAGGTGCCGTTGTATCATGCAGGTGACGAAACCGAGCTCAAGGAGGAGCTCGATGAAGACCTTGTTCATTGTGATGTTTCGGTTTCCAGTTGATCAGTAGTGGAGCCCAGTTGGGGCGATCGGGGATCTGTAGCATTAGGGGTAGTCTTCTTTATTTTGGTTCCGTAGTCGGACCTTGATTGTATCTGGATGTTGTAATGCTTTATTCATGTATTGTGTGAAGTGGCAATTGTAAGCCAACTATGTATCTCTTTCCTTATTCAGTACATGGGTTGTGTGAAGATTACCCCACTTGCGACATTGCTTACAATGCGGTTATGCCTCTAAGTCGTGCTTCGACACGTGGGAGATATAGCCGCATCGTGGGCGTTACATGGTGATGACGAAGAACGAAGATACCCCTCTCTGGAGCCCCAAACGGACTCCAGATCTGGCCTCCCGATGAAGAACAGGAGGTGACGGCGGCTCCGTCTCGTGGATCGCGATAATTCTTTCTCCCTGATTTTTTCTGGAAAAATAGGATTTTATAGCGTCGGTTTCAGGGTCTGCGGGGCCACCAGGTGGGGACAACCCACCTGGGCGCGACAGGAGAGGGGGCGCACCCTGGTGGGTTGTGCCCACCCAGGTGCCCCTCTCCGGTAGGTCTTGGCTCCAGAAATTCTTGTTTATTGTATAAAAATTCCTTGCAAAGTTTCGTTCCGTTCCGAGAACTTTTATTTCTGCACAAAAACAACATCATGGTAGTTCTGCTAAAAACAGCGTCAGTCCGGGGTTAGTTTCATTCAAATCATGCAAAGTAGAGTCCAAAACAAGAGGAAAAGCATTAGGAAAAGTAGATACGTTGGAGACGTATCATGTTACTTAACACACTTTTATGCTTTGGAGAGTTTATACTTTTTTGAAAGAAAAAAAACCCAACTTTACTCATTGGAAAGAAGGAATACATCGTTTATGAGGATCGGTACAATTTCCATTAAGGGTTCCTCAAACCAATTAGATTAGAAGTCAAAAAATCTAGCTAATCTAGCGAGCTCATGGGTAACTTTATTTGCTTCTCTCTTATAGTGCTCAAATCTATTAATAGGAAAATCACAATAAATATTGAAAACAATCATCAAAAATTGTCATCGCCGCTCCTGCAGACCGTCCTCCTTACTTCATGGTATGAATCACCTCCAGATTGTCCGAGTAGATAATAAGATGGTTGCATCCCGTTCTTTACGCAAGTGATAGACCAAACTTGAGAGACAAAGCTTCGGCCGTCAGGTCATCCATGCAGCAATCTATATTCCCATTCTCCCCAACGATAAATCTACCTTTGTCGTCTCTTAGTACCCCCCCCATCGTTCCCCTAAGCAGGTCATGGTGAAAAGAAGCATCAACATCAAGTTTAACAAAACCCACTGGAGGGCACGGCTAGCTCCTCTTTTCATAGAAACCTTTGGAGAGTAGGCATTAACAAAGTTGGCATGAAGGGCTAGAATCCCCATAGACATTTGGGTTGCATTCTGGGTTGTCTCCTTGTGCGCCAGTTTCTGCCTTTCCCACCACAAATACCAGGCTAAGATAGCAATCATTTCATGCATATTTTGATGACCCATAATACACAATTCATGTTCTAATAGAAGAAGTAAATACTCCAGCACCGCCTCATCACCACGATTGACTTCACTTGATCTTTCAATGATATCATCCAACCCCAACCTTTTCCAAACCTCCCTAGCTCTGTTGCTGAGACATAACAAGTGATTCGTATCTTTTGGGCCAGCAGAGCAAGGACATATAGGCGAGATTTTCATATGTATGTTTGCAAGCGTAACAAGACATGTGAGAGTGTCATGTAGCGTACGCCAGATGAAGATTTTAACCTTTGTCGGGAAAGACAATTTCCATATCGGGCTCCAAATAGGATTAACTGTTTTTGTCCCATCACGTTCATGTGTCTCAGATTACTTCCATGTTGATAGTCCCATTCCACAAAATATGCAGACCGAATTGAAAACATAGCATTCTTGAAACAGTGAATACCGTGAAAACCCATACCGCCTTGATTTTTAGGGACACACATTATCCACCATGTCATCCAATGCATCCTTCTCTGGTTCTCCTTGTCTCCCCACTAGAAATGCACCATCACATCAATAATTCCTTTGCAATTTTTTTAGGAATTATGGAAGAGCTTATACTCGGTGTACCTGTTGGGATCTACGGTAGGGTGTGTCGACTGCAAATTTAAATTTTCCTATGTGCGGAACAACCAAGAACATGCTACGGAGATGGATCACAGATCGTTATCACCACACGTGCAGTGACATGCAGCGAAAGAAGAGTTGGGACAGCGTGTCCGCATGTATCGTCTCCTCCTCGTCTGATCTCCCTCGAACAGCCGGTCGTCAGATCCCATGTTTGCCGGAGCGGCGCAAGTGCACCGCCGCTAATGGTATCCGCGTGTTCAAGAGGAACACTTTGCGGTGGACTACTAGGTCCGATCACATAGTTGGCGACGAGTGGAGGTGGCTAGTTGCAACACATGCAAAGCCCTAGTGTTAGCGTCGAAGCGATCAATCGAATGAGTATGCCGCACCCCCACTTTATATAGGCATTCATCGCGGGCTCAACACTTGGGCCTCGCATGGATCCTAAAGCCCAAAGTCTGTTCGTCATGGATCCAAGTCCGAGTAGGATCATTTCTGACTGTGGAGTCGGATCGGGCCTCACAGGTTCCTTCCCTTAAGCGCGTGACCCCTTAGGTTCAAGTCAGCTTGGTCGCAGGTCGGATCATCTCCGACCTGCTCGGCTAATAGCGGCCTCTAGCAAGACGTGCCGACCACCAAGTAGACAATGAAGCTGGTTGGCGAACATGTACAACATCTCACACTTCTGTTCCCTTTGCCACACGATATATATTGTCGGGCTCAAGGCGAGTCTACCATCCTTGTGCTAGCTCGACCTCTTTCTCATTTCAGTGATGCCGACCACAAACTGAATTATCTCATAATCCTTATCGCATGGCCATGCTTATCTTGGTCGGGTCACACGAGGGACCCAGAGTATATCTCTCCTGATCGAAGGGGCAAATCACATCTTGCTCGACCATGTCTCGCAGCATGGGTCGGGACAAGTCCGAAACCTACCTTTGTAACTACCCAGTCATGGAGTAGCTTTTGGTCGGCCAAAGCAGGTCTATCACCATCCCGAGTACATGCGCCAGCTTAGGTCTTAGGACATAGAATTTATGTTGTACTAGAGACTCGCAGATGACATATCGCTGTGTCTCATAGTTGGGTCTGTCCGACTTGGACCTTATCTCGACTTGGATCCGACCAGATCCTTCTGAGTCCATATTATCCGGCTAGCATCCAATGCTCCATGGATAGTGAGACCGAGCCATCCACCATGCCATATGCTAGTCTAGTCGGTTGCGCGTCCACACAACCCTTTCGACTATGGACCTTTTAGGACGGTCATCATACAATGTATAGTTCCACAAACAAGTCACGTACTTGCTGATACACATCATTGATAACGTCCAAGGACTATCTTTATTCGTAAACACATAGGAATATCATCATACATGATTGCCTCTAGGGCATATCTCCAACAGTGCCTATGAACCCCGGTTCAGTTTTTAGCATAAGAAACACCTTCCAACATGTTTTACGTGTTTTTTATTTCGAAAATACAAAAAATAATATCTACCACATTATCTTTTAATTGCTTTGTGCAACTAGCAAGACTCGCAAGTATTGACACCCCTTGTTCGGCCTGTTGAGGACACAGGTAAAGTTTTATTTGTGTTGCAAAGCGTTTAATTATTGCAAGATACCACATAAAATTGATAGCAAAATTAGGTTTGATATCTTGGTTTCTCACTGGAGGGAAAGCTTGTTGCTTGCTACAAACTCCTACAGTGGGGAATCCAACAAAGCTAACCACCGTTAGCACTCATCAGTTATCTGGTCATGGGTCCAATTGGCGCTTGGGGTGTTGGTGTAGGATCCATAGTGATATCCATACACTGGTCCGCACCATAGTACTTATCAGGATTATACTGCATTATGCAAGAACCCATGCATTATGGATTAGGGAATCTGGTTAGTGACAACTTATATATTTAATCTAAGCACAGAGATTCCGGCATCAGTCGCCAAAAAAAGAGAGATTCTGGCATCATTAACTCTTGAAGACCCAGGCTAGGGAATCTGACTTTATTTATTTATGATAGGCAACTGGGATAATTTTCTGAGTCTGGTCCTTCCTAAAGAAAAGTATAAATTTATATGATTGAGAGCATTCGTCTACGTACTAATGATCTTATATAAAGCAAAAGAAGCTTGACATGACTTAAGTGCGATCCATTAAGCATGGCACTATCTAAAAAAGGCTTTATACCAACATAAAAAAAGGGGGGAGGGGGGATTGTCATCACATCATACAGCGAAGATCTCTTAATTAAGCAACACAGAGTCATCACATCATACAGGGAAGATGTCTTACTTACGCAACACAGCAACTATGAACATTCTTTTCTACGCAAAAAAAAAACTATGTATACTCTTTGACAAAATTCTGCACACCATATGTATGGGTGGCAAAATGTCCACAATTCTAGCTGGAGTTGCAACACAGCATCATGTCCCGAGACAGAACCAATTTCCCAAAATGTCCACAGCTCTTGGCATGCCATTTAGGTAACTGCCTCAAGAAAGAACCGTTTTTTTTTAATTCAGGGAGGAGTGCACAGCTGACATGGAAACCATTCAAGAAGTTAATCAGAGTAGGCTCCTTTGTAGCCTCATCATTATCTTATCGATTAGTAGTAGCTGCATGGCCTTAATCTTAAACTAGAAGTTTGTAGTAAGAAAAATAGGCCCGCTAACTAAAATTTGCAGCAAGTAAATAACCTCCTAAATTATCACAAAGAATCTTGTAAGTATTTGTGTAGATCTTCCCTAAAAAAAGTATTGTGTAGATCCCCCTAAATTACTCAATTCTCTCAGGCGCCCGCGCAGCCCCGGGGGGCGGCTCGGGCGAACCCTAGCCGCCGCCGCCTCCAACCCACCCCGACCCACCCTCCCCCGCCACCGTCGGCGGAAGCCGGCCAGCAAAGCTCGTCCGGCGGACGGAGGTGGCGGGCTCGCCCTTCTTCCTGGGGGCGGACTCGGGCTGCGCGCGACGGCGACCTTGGGCGTCTGGCGTGGCGGCGGAGATAGGACGCTGGAGCGGCGGCTCCAGGGCTTGTCGGCGGGGTTGCGCCTCCATGGCTGCCGGGGCAGCGTGGTGGTCAGCCATGGTGGCCCAGATCCGTCCTGTTGTGGGTGGTGGCGGCCCGTGGTGTCGCTAGCGCTTGCCTGGGCGTCCGGGTGGTTCTTCACTCCGGCATGTGGAGGAGGTCATCGGCGCGGCGGGTGCGTCGGATCTGGGTGTGGCCAGATCTGTGGCCGACATTGTCGGGGTCGGCTTGTTCGGCTGCCGGTATGCGCGGGCGGTGGGTTCTAGCGCCAGATCTGGCCGCAGTCATCCGGCCCTGATCAGTGGGCTTCTCTCCTGCGGGTTCCTGAGGTGCCAGCATGGTTGCCGGGACCCTGGCCGCGGGTGAAGCTGGTGGAGGAGATCCAGATTGGGAGAAACCCCTTGGTCGGCCCTGGTCGGCCGCGCCGACGACGACGCTCAAGGGCGCCGCTTTTCTTCTTGGAGACGTCGGTCTATGTCTGCTCCTGCATTTCCCCCCTCTCCACCTCTCGGGTGTAAACCCTAACTCCGGTGGGCGGCGGCGGCGTCCTTGACGTCGTGACCTTCCTGAAGGCGTCGCCTTCAGGGCTGAGGGGTGGTGGGCACTGTGTGGGTCCTTGACGGTTGCTGGTGATGGACACTGCTTCGGGGGAAACCCTAGGATCTGGTTCTCCAGATCGGACGATGGCGGTATTGCGGTGTCGTTTCTCTCCGGGGAGCATCATTTGTGGAGCAGCGCTAGAAGACACAGGCAGGAGGTGGAGCAGCTCCGTCTTGCACGGAGCTTCGGTGGAGTTGTCAAGTCATGCCTGGCCGACAGGTGCTACGCTGAGTCATGCCTGGTTGGCAGGTGTTACGCACGATAGCTCTTCCAGAGTCTTCGCGGCTGGACGGACGAGCGCAGGGCGGTGGCATCGATGGATGTCCGGACTGGCAAGGAGGATACGGATTTATCTTTTGAAGATGGTTCAGTGGTCCGATGAAGATGGCAGCTTCTAAAACGTGTGCAGGTGGTGTGCGCTTTAGGTCTGCTGCACCGGTTGTTAGTCCCGATACGTTATGTGGATGGATCGGCGATGACACTGGTTGTAGATATGAGGAGTGAGAGTACTTTTCGTTATCGTTTTTGTAGGTGTGAATGTTGGCTTCGAGTGATTTAATGTATATTTTTTGTTAGACCTTTGTGGAATAATTAATAAAGATGATTGCATACATCGATTGATGCAGGGGCCGAGGGCCGAACCTTCATTTCTAAGAAAATAAATAAATAAAAAGATCTAAATCAAAAGCCAGCCAAAGGATTTGCTACTTGCTAATCCATATTTGTCTAAATCTACAACATGCATTAGTACATGTGTTTTTACAATATGCAAAGTACGCGAACTGATAATGAAAGGATAGAATATATATATATATATATATATATATATATATATATATATATATATATATATCTTATTTTTAGATTTAGCACAGGGCCAAAAAATAAGGTAAGAAGCCAAGCCTCAACGTTGGCTACAAGAACACGAGCCATTTTGTAAATCTGAGATGCTCCAATGGGTGCAGTCCGCGCTGGAAACCTATACTGGGCAAACATCCTTTTTGGCCACATGTTGTTGAATCAATCCCTAAAACCGATCATGGATCCGGCAAATTTTCGTGCTTTGACCTTTTTTTGTGTTCAAAATTTGACCCTAGTTTTTTAAAAAAAAAATCGAGATCTAATCCTTTTCTATCGCCAGAGTCCATGGCGGTAGCCTATCGTCAGGGACTTTAGCGGTAGGAAACATGCTACCGCCAACCGGGCTGACGGTAGCCTGCACAACCCTACCATCAAAGTGTTTGGCGGCAGGCACGAGCACGCGCTATGGTCAATATTTGGAAGGTTTTTGACGGTAGGGCATGGAACCCTACCGTCAGGGATCTTGGCGGTAGGTTGTTATATCATACCGTCATGGTCCCTACGATAGCAAAATGATCAGATCTTGAAAAAAATTCAAACCTTATCAAAACACGAAATTTAGCCTCTATAGACTGCTAACTATACACACAGGTCATCATCGACACTTTGCGTAAACACACAGAGAACTTGGTACTTTGTTAGAAAAAGAAACGAGTCATCGTGGACTTACACCCCCCAAGAAAAAAGGTCTTCTATCTTTGGGATGGGATGATGATAACTTCATCATTCAGGAGACAGGAGCCAAGCCTCTATTTCTTAAGAATAATATTAGTGGGGCGACCCAATTCGTCCGCTGTCGTTTGTTTGGATCGATGCGGATATAAAAGGCGGCCCAACACGTCGATCTAAATGCACACGCGTTTGATTTTCGTCCGCGAGCGATCCATTCTCAGTCCATTTTTAAGCCGGATTTGCATCAGTGCGGACACGCGACGGACGCGCGCACGCTCGTCTTCTCCTCTCCTCGGGTTCGCGGGTCGGTGGCACATTGGCCTCCCCCCTTCCAGCCAACAGCAACCCATGCCCGTCTTCTTCGTCGCCGACGCCGCCGCCAATTTTTGCTGGCAACTCTGCCAGCTGTCGTCGCCTCCACATCCGCCCAGCAACGCCGCCCACTCCCCCGTCGCCCGCCATCGCCGTCTTGCCGCCGGGGAGCAAACTGCTTCCCACCACCGCTCCCCCCACCGCACAGCCGCCCGCGACCAAGAAGCCGCCTCGCCGCCCCGGCCAGATCCGACCGGCACGCTCGTCGAACACCGGCCCACTCGTCGGACGCCGGCAGGGCAGCTAGCTAGTCCGTGCGCGCCGTGACTCCCCTCACCGGCCGTCTCCTTCGATGCTCGCAAGTTGTTCGACAGTTTGCCAAGGTACGAAATGGACTCCGCCGACGAGTTCTTTTTCCATAATTTCCTTTGCGACTCCGACGATTCGTCCTCCAACGAGGAGGAGGAGATATTGGCTGCTGTGTTGGTCCATCACCACCTTAACAGCCAGCGGCCTTTGTTTCGTGGCTCCATTCAGGGCCACCTTCCGGCGTTGAATCGCAACCGAGAGAGCGGGCATTTCCTTCTTTGGAAGGACTACTTTGATACAACAAACCCGTTGTTCAAACATCAAAAATTCCACCGACGTTTTCGTATGAGTAGGCATTCTTTCAACCGTATTAGAGAGGGGGTGGTCGGCTATGATGACTATTTCGAGTGCAAAGAGGATGCCGCCGGCAAGATCGGTTTCTCCTCTTATCAGAAATGCACTGCCGCCATCCGAATGCTTGCATACGAAGTGCCCAGTGATCTCATTGACGAGTATGTCCCTATGAAAGAGTCTACATGCCTAGAGTCCCTGTATAAGTTCTGCAAGGCTGTTATTGTTGTGTTTGGCCCTGAGTACTTGAGAGAGCCGACAGCTGAAGATACAGTCCATTTATTGGCGATGAATGCCAAAAGGGGCTTCCCAGGGATGCTTGGCAGCATAGACTGCATCCACTGGGAGTGGAAGAACTGTCCTTCTGCTTGGCAAGGGCAGTATAAGGGACATGTCAGGGCTTGCACTGTCATACTAGAGGCCGTGACGTCTCAAGATCTCTGGATCTGGCACTCTTTCTTTAGTATGGCTGGATCACACAATGATATCAACGTGCTTCAGCGCTCGCCGGTGTTTGCTAGGCTTGCCGAAGGCAACAGCCCACCGGTGAACTTTACTGTCAATGTCCACAACTACGACAAAGGATACTACATGGGTGACGGTATATATCCTCAGTGGACCACTATTGTCAAGACAATACCCAACCATGTCGGAGAGAAGAGGAAAAGATTTTCCCAAAAGCAAGAGAGTGCTAGGAAGGATGTCGAGCGTGCCTTTGGTGTTTTGCAATCTCGATGGAGCATCGTTCGGTGTCCTGCTAATACCTGGAGCACGCAGAAACTGTGGGAGGTGATGACTGCTTGTGTGATTATGCACAATATGATCGTAGAAGACGAGTGCCCGAAATGTCTATACGATCAAGGGTTTCAGTTTCAGGGTGAGAATGTTGTGCCTAAGCATGGAGTAGCGACAACGTTTGAACAGCTCACCCAATTTCATCAAGACATGCGTGATTGAGAAACTCACGTGCAACTGCAAAATGATTTGGTTGAGCATATGTGGGCTCATGTTGGCAACCAATAGATGTATCTTTTTTTATTCGTTTGCAAAACTACATGAAACATTTTTATTTGTATTCGGTTTATAAAACTATATTATTTTTATTTGGTTTATTTGACAACATGTTTGAATGCAAATCATCAATGTAAGATTGGGCGGCCAGCACATATGGGTCGGGGCGTTGGGTGCGCTGCCGACCCATATCAAAAACAGGGCGGACGCCGGACGGACGGTCGACCCAAACGGACAAAAAGCGGACAAAATCGCCGTCTGTTTGGGTCACCCGATTGAAGTTGCTCTAAGCTCTCTTTTGCATTGCATGCCTTTCTCATACATAAAAAATAGGTTTCCATGAGAATTTCATTTCATTTACTTTACTTATACTCCCTCCGTTCCCAAATATTTATCTTTCTAGACATTTCAAATGGATTACAACTTATGGATGTATGTACACATATTTTAGAGTGTAGATTCACTCATTTTGCTTCGTATGTAATCACTTATTGAAATCTCTAAAAAGACAAATATTTAGAAACCGAGGGAATATAATATACTGTGCGTGACTTGAAAGGAAAGCGCAGTTTGCCGGGTGTGGGGCCCTGGGGACGCGCCAATGGGAGACCGTCCGGGTCCACTCCGATCTCGTGTGAAGATTGGCGCTGCTTTAATCCGAATCTCCTTTTTCTTTTTTGGTTGAAATGAATCTCCTTTGGCTTTTTTTATATAAGAGAGTGCAGCGTTCTGTCGTACGTAATTGTTTGAGGTGCCGGCCACTTGGTGGGTGCGTGGTGCGCACAGACGTCAAGGCACTGGCTGGCTCCTTGGTTGAGATTGGGGCAACTCCGCAGCTCAGCTTGTTGCGCATCGGTGCATGACGTTTTCATCCGTTTCCAAGTAGCCAAAGAGAAACGGAGTAGCACTGTTGTGCTTATTTGAGCTAGGGATCATGGTGTAGCCTACTACTAGATGGGAATCATGGCAGAGATGGCCATATCTCACCAGATTCGCTAAGACAAAATTTGCCTCGTCTACACCGTACCATTGCCTTCCCAAAGCGCGGCCTAGCTCCTCATGGCCAACTTGACTGTCTCATGGGAATCCTTACTGAGATGCAAAGAAATGACGAGCTCGGGTCATGTTTTCGTTAAGCATATATTGGATAAAGCAAAGTGGCCAAGAAAGCTAATGAATGAGATATGCAATGAGAGAAGTATTTCAGATCCAACTATTAAAGTCCAAAGAAAATGACCAATTAATTAAACAAATATACATACCCAAAAAGGGACTCACCATCATCAATCTCATAAATGCCAAATACTCCCTCCGTAAAAATATATAAGAACATCTAGATCACTAAAGTAGTGATCTAAAGAAATATAAAAGCGTCTAGGTCGCTCTCTTATACTCCCTCTGTCCGGAAAAGCTTGTCCCAATCTTGTTTCTCAAATGGATGTATCTCGCACTAACTTAGTGCTAGATACATTCATTTGAGGGACAAACTTTTTCAGACGGAGGGAGTATTTCTTTACAGAGGGAGTAATTGTTAGTGCGCAAAAATTATTCCCGATATGGATAGTCATTCAACCCTCAATTCAGGTAACCAGAATGTTACTCGGCTAACTATCTGACCCTCTTGATGCAGAAACTCACTACAATAAGAAATGCATCTCACAAAAGTATATTATGGGAAACACATAATTCTGAACAAAAGATGACAAGCCAGGTTCCTTTGTGACATCTTCTTTCAACACTTCATTCATCCATTGATTCGAAAAACTTATCCTGCAGATAGAAAGGAAGCACATGTATGAATTTCCATATGCGGCTTAAGTGCTTAACATAAGGAAACTGAAAAAAAACAATCCATTTGTAAACGAAAAGATCTCAATGTAATTAGTTAAGAAACATGACCCTTCTATTACTAAAAATTGACAAGTCGCTAGCAACCATACTAAACTGCATATTTTTGAGATCTCTAATAGAAAGAGAAACTAATTAAATTCCGATAACAGCGTACTTTCTAAAAGAAATCAAATTGTGCATGTACTATATAGCAAATTACCAAAAGAAAATAGGGAAATGCATGTGTACATGCACACATGGGTATATAAGCTATCCCCACCATCCACTGTCATAAAGTTGCTTTCAGACTGAAGATCTAACCTAACTAAATTAGTGTGAACCGTTTTGTTTGAAGAGAAAATTCAAAACATGCAATATACTGAATGCTTGACCTGATGTGTGGCCGTATATAATTCTTGGTCCGATTGGATGGTAAAATGTACAATAAATGTCACATCTTGGTGTGTGACCACACAGTTGTGATGAAACTCTAAGCAGAACATTCACAGCTAGGTGACTTGTATCATTATTATTTCGCCATCACTGGGATAGTTTGGAAATTGGAATCATGCAGGTGTACAACAGTACCAATTTACATAAGCTGAATTAGGCATACCTACATATCCAATAGCTAACAAAACTCAAGCTCAAAATCACTTTAAACAGTCGGGTCATATTTCACGTTGTCAAGGTAAAGCCCGTAAGCAGGTGCCATAGGAGGTGCAGCAGTCATTGTCTTTGCATCCAGAATTCTCTCCACTGCATCAAATGTAGGTAGACATATCAAAATAAACATTTTAAAATTTCACTTCAATTCTTGGTCCATTAATCAAAAGACAATACTAGGTGAATGTTCAAACCATCAGCAGTTGTTAGATCTCCTATTCCAACAGCTTTCAGAAGACCGACCATCAATCTTACCTGCATTCGAAAATAATCAGGCATCAGGTTGCAGCAACATCTAATAATCAAGTACTAATGGCAACTATGACAGATACAAAGTTATCTAGTGATAACATTTTCCTCCCTAAGAAAAACATGTTCTTACACAACAACATGGTCATAGAGCACATTTTTGCTACCATGGAATAAAGTAGGAGCTGCAAATGCTTAATAGTACAACTGGCCTTAAACACCAAATGTGTTTATCAAGAAATGGCATGTGACCAGTTCGAGACAGTGTTTGGCTACTCCGAGGGAGCATAGCTGAGATATGCCTGTTTTTGGGACACTTCTTTAGTTGATTACACCTATGCACCTAAAGCTGGATTGCATTGTAGTTTCTCCTGAAGATACGTACAGTAGTAGATTTCATGCTTTACATCCAAATTTCTTCACGAAGCAATAATTATCAAGAAATCTGAACATGAGCACTTGTATCTGTTAGGCATTGGCACAGATCCCAAAAAAACAAATCTTGATAGCACTACGGAAATTAAGAACATTGTTACACTGAGAGTAACTCTCAAATATCCCTAAGAAAAAGAATAGCTCTCAAATATATCAATGGCACTTCTATATATGCTGCTTTTTAAAGATTTTCTAGGCTCTGAAAGTACCCTTCAAAGAAGATGACTTAACCTGGTGGTAAAGGAAAGACTGTGCCCTTGCAGTAACAACAAAGCAGCGGTGCCTTAATCTCTTTCCAAACTCTTGCCCATTCTCGCATACTGATTTCCCACTAGTAGTACTAGAAACATCAGATCCTTCTCCAGAAGATCCCATGAGTGATGCCCTTGAATAAACAAGAGACCCATCTGGTGATTCCATCTCTGATCGCTCTAAGCTTGAAGGAAAAAACATGACAGGAAATACTTCTGTAACAGTAAGCTCATCCAAAGTTCTCACTGGAGATTTTGCCTGTAACAATAATCCCTCCATATAAACACAGTGGATGGTCAAATCCAAGAAACACTGTGCCTTTCTGCACTAGTATTTCTTGATGAACTCTGCAACTGAGAGACAGTTAAGAAGCAAAACACCACCTGACATCCAAATGCTCGAAATGAACTGAAATCATGATGCCCAACAAGTATATTGCATGCTTTCTGAACAAAAACCATCATTAGTAAACCCAGAAACATAATTTCACATCAGAAAACAATTAAGTATGGCTGGAGACCTCACCTTCATAGCTTGTATATTTAGATCCTCAGGTATGTGCCAAGCCGAGTTTTTCTCAAAGATTGACGGTCGCTCAGGCCCAGAAAGTAAACGATAGTGATATCTTCAACAAAATTAGTAAAGCAATAACATCCTCATTACTTCGAAAGGACAAATGGAGTTGTTTATAATCAAGCTACCATTGCTCACACTTTGAAGATAAAGCATAATAGGAGGACTCAAATTTACTAGCCTTTTAATAAATAGTTTAGACATACGAATGGAATAGTAACAAGATAAATTAGAAGAGTGCCTCATATTATATTGTAGATTTTGCTACCTACGTGCGCTCTAGAGCTTTGTATCTAGCATGGAAATCTGGTGCAACACAACGAACATCAGTCACCATTATGTCACCTTCATTCTTCTGCAGGAAAAATGTGGATCAGAAATAAATATCTACTGCATGAGACTGGTCAAATTATAAAATCTGGAGAACTACATAAATCATCAGCAGGCACGTGTATGTTTATTCAACTAAAGACCAGCTCAACCAAATGAGAAGCACTATAGCTAGATTAGGTCAAAACATACATGTAAAAAATGGTTCACCGCGCATTTTACAACTTCAGGGTCATGAGGTGGCAACTGCAAAAGGGGAAAAGTACATCAACAAACAGAACTAGAAGTGGTATAAGAGCTCTAAAGTGCATACACTTGTTTTAGGTAGTATTCATGGAGATTCTATATCTGACATCAAACCCATGAAGGACATAATTAACATGCAGCGGGCCAAAATGTGTTTTGATATAGACAAAGCATACAATTAATAGTTTATGCATATCCTCAATGTAAGCCAGTTAGAGAGAAAAGTGTATGCATACAAACCACTTCACCAGGCTTCCTTTTACTTATGCGCTCCACATCAACATGACAAACATTTGACAAAGCATGAACACCTGCATCCTGGATTAGAAGATAAATCTTTAGCTGCATATAACATAATGTTGTAAATGGTGAATTATAGATGGGCTTTAGGCCAATATAAACAATAATTCTTGGAAAATCTCAAAGACCCATGTGGGGTTTCATGACATGGTGGTAAGTTTAGTGCCATCCTGGATTTGGAGGAGTTCAGACCAACATATAAGGGATTCTCTTCCACATGCTATTGGAGCTTGAGAAGACGAGTGGTACACCCGCGCTCCTCCTCAGACGCCCGCCACGCCTCACCCATGTCGTGTTTCATGAACGAGCCGTGTTAGAAATAGGCTGAAGTAGAGAAGCAGAGAGGAGCTGGGGCTGAGCACAGAATAGTTTTATTTCTTGGAGTTGTGCCTTGTATTACAGCTGACATCCTGAACCAGTTCATGTGCTAGGCATACTTGTTGTTATCATAGATGTTCCTGCTGTGTGCTTAGTACATGCTCATACTGCTATCATCATGATTTATTTATAAAATAAATTAATTGGAAAATTGCTATTATTCCCAACAGTAAATAACAATTATCGTGCTATCATGGTGATCTGCCCTACTATATCCCCTAGCCTTCCAAGCTCGACTCCCCTTTTGAGGTAGTAGATGGGTATTCACAGCTACCACCTTAACAGAAAGAAGAGGTTAGCCCGCAAGACAGGAAAACACCTGGGTATACACTGAGGCTATAATACAATGCGGATCTGCCGCCATTTTGAAATAAGTTAATTCTATTGATTTGCTGTACAAAATACACATAAATACAAATAACTTAAACAAACCAAGGGTATGCATGCAATGCAACTAAAGAAACAAACTTACATTCCTGGCACATACACTAAACTAAAGTTGCATAAAAATATAACTAAACTATGAAACTCTATAGTCAACTTAGAGCAACACACTGTAATGTTTACAAAACATAAAATAGAATTCAAATATACGTTATTGAGCATACCTTTATTCACATCGACTTATGATTTTGCAGATTATAAATATGTTCTTTAATTAAGCAGCATTATTAATTTTTAATTATATTCCCAACTTTGAATTTAAAATTAAAAAATGAGACATCATTTTTTGAATTATTAGTCTATGGTGCTAATTTTAGTTCAGTACATACCAAGTATACAGTATTCCAAAATAATTGTCCAAAGGCGTAAATAAAAAAATGAATGGCATGGCAGCCGCTATCTGGCTATCCGCAGATCAGGGGCGGAGGCAGAGGGTGCACAGGGTGGGCTGCGGCCCACCCTGAGATTTTGGTTTGACCCGTATACCATAGGAGAATAGAGATTGGTCCAAGAAAAAAATAAAACAGAGCCCAACTAACAGCTAGCAGACCTAACCAGCGTCGGACTGGACACTGTGGAGACCTGCAGAAGCCAGCCGCCCAGCCCATTATCTTCAGTACGCACTTCCCAATCCCCATTCCCAATTTCTAATTGAATCATTATTAATTAGGAGCTGCTGTGTTTATAAGTATATTTCCCTAAAAAAAGTATATTTGACTGAAAAAATTGCCACTGTATGGCTTATTTGTTGTAAAAATATCCAGCCCAATCTCTGTTTGCATGACATATTTGTTGTCAAATTTTTTTATAGGCAGACCACCCTGTTTTCGAAATCCTAGATCCGCCACTGCAGCAGACCATTATTATTGTGTTAGCTGTGATAGAGAGCGTTTGGGCTTATAGCAGAGTTGCAAGTGTAAAAGCCTAAAAGGACACCACAGTGTCACTACGGCCTCTATTTAGAAAATATATATAGATCTCCAAACGTAAGTAACTACCAAAGTATGAGAAAAGTATTCCAGCAAACTAAGGCTCAGTTTGGCATCGAGGTGAATTATGATAATTGGTAATTCCGTTTGTCTAACCAGCTTTTTCCTAATTCCATGGCTAATTTCTCAGCAAAGCACAGTTCACAGCAGTACACTGGACCTAAGAGTGTCATAGCATTTTGCAAAAGCATGATTTGAACTTGTTACGCAATCGGCCTAGACTCTCTAGTAACGATAGTCTTATGAAAAAATAGCCTAGATACCTAATAATTCCAACTGCACCATAATGTAGATCCAGACTTATAGAATAGCAAATGGCCCCTCATATATTATATGGCATGCAATGCAACATGCAACATTCATAAAAAGATTATCTCTGACTAACATATGCAACTAATTAACTCTACAACTACGACAGATTTCTAGGTATATAAAGTAAATTATTGCTTATTGCATCACTGCTTCTATTAAAAAAACAAATGCGCAATTTGTTTAATCGCTATCAGAAAAAATGCAGATTCAACATTGTTACTAGAGAGTCTAGGCCGATTGCGTAACAAGTTCAAATCATGCTTTTGCAAAATGCTATGACACTCTTAGGTCCAGTGTACTGTTGTGAACTGTGCTTTGCTGAGAAATTAGCCATGGAATTAGGAAAAAGCTTGTTAAATAAACAGTAATTAGGGAAAAGCTGGTTAGACAAACGGAATTACCAATTATCATAATTCACCTCGATGCCAAACTGAGCCTTAGTTTGCTGGAATACTTTTCTCATACCTTGGTAGTTACTTACGTTTGGAGAAAATGCAGATGCAAGAAAAACAAAAGTGCAGAAAAATTTGTTAAATATTGCGTTAAAGCATTTTGTACAATACCGTTCGACTAGAACAGAAGATTGAGACTGGCTGCCCAATGAATTTGTGAAATGCCTCCTGAAATAATTCAAAAACATGAGCTGTCACCGAATCTATTATATGTTTACTACAGCTAAGCAAGCTATAGCAGTAGGGCAGGAAGAAGCAGATACTTTAATTCATAATTTGCTGCACATACATATACATGTATATAACAGTATTCAAATGATTATGTATGCCACCTACAAAATAATAAAATAAACCTCCTTATTCTTTACAATAATCTTATCAAGGAATATCGTACCATTCTTCACAATACTATGCCATCTTCTCCTTCATTCTATCCTTTTATTCAGCAACCTATAGGAACTTATTTCATCTAGTGATTTCTTCTCTTATCTATATCATGTTCTCCATCAAAACAAAGCATGAAATCAAAAAAAAACTATTCATTTATTTTTGCTGCAACAGTCTCTAAGGCATTTTCCTTGTCAATGCTACCATCTAAAATGCTAATTTGCACTCGAACTGCTCTGCTACATACAAAGGAAAAGCACACCCATAGAAATGGAACACACATGCTTTTAATGGTATATCATGAATACTACTAAATCAGTTTGCTTCAGCCTCTCCTATGTCTTATGCACCCTATTATAGATATTGGGTCTCCAATAGCAATGCATCAGCAGCATCTTTGCACAGTTAACATGGTTTAAGAGCTAAAATCCTCAACTCCAACTGTAGCCACCACCCAGTACCCACCTGCTATTGGTTATGGGCTTATGGAACTGTCGCCAAATAACAGATCCATCCGATGACAGCTGCAGGCATGTACAGTAGAGAAAGGTAAAATCACAACATTTGATCTGCAAGTACAGATGGTGACAGGAAGAACTGTTCTTCATGACTAGAAGCATACCGACCGACAGCAGACTTGGCACTGCGTGGGGTAAACTACGGCTGGGGGGGAGAGGGGGGGGGGGGGAGGGTTGCCGGAAAGAGTTAGGCTTCGAGATGTCGGCTGTAACAGCATGTTAGAGGTGTATGAAAGACAACTGATGAGTTGGTCCTTGCTAATGTAGGCCCAAATGACCAATTAGTACATATGTTCAGTGTTGGGTGTGAGATACATATATACTATATAGTTTGTCTTGGCTATTGTGGCCTGTCCAGTATCAGTTTACCCCATGCCGCCCATTACTATCATGTATATATATGAATTTATGCACCCTTATTTCTGATACAATAGGATGAACCATGAATTACATTCAAGGCTGTAAATTTGCTAATTTTCATGCAAGGCTGTAATATCCATTCTTCCACAAGAAAATATCTTTTAATATAAAAAACTTAAGGCATAACCAAAATAAATAAATAAAACAGTTCAAGTGTCATAGAATTTTCCTACTGTTACATTTGGAGTCCAACTATTCATCCTATGCACAGTTTACCCCATGTATCTCCAGTTCTACCTCTATAGCTTCCAGCCTTGTGTATTCAAACAAAGGTCTCAATAAGGACATACACCAGAGCAGCCATACTACTGTTTACTGTATACTACTCCCACCGATCCAACTTTAGTTCAAAACTGCGACACTTATTTTGGATAGGAGGGAGTACTGTCTAATGTATGTACCGATACTTATGCAGATACTAATCCATCAAAATGTGACAAATCTATACGCAAGTAAAATAAGGAATATATTATGTGTCCCTCTATAAACATATACATTTTGATGTACTTATATGAGATTGCCGTTGAAAAAGAAAAACAGGAAGTTCAAACAACATATCTGTCAGGCCCAGCGTATCTCTGAACCTACACAACAATGAGGAACACTGAAGGTTCAGTTAATGGACAGCTCAGATATCGGCAGCGGCTTAAGTCAAGGTTAACAGCTCCCATTCATCCAGGAGTTACCGTTAAAACAGTTTACTTTCATTCACTTTAATACCGAGCTACTGTTTACAGCTCAGTCGCTTGTAATTTCAAACCCCTTTATATGCGGTGCTGGCTTAGCGTAGATGATCTTCTTCCGCTCTCCATCTCACCTACTTCACGAATCCTTCTCAGGGTATGACAAAGATATCCAGAGCAAGGCTATCCTCGGCGGCAAATCGAGTAGGGAGCAGCGGTGGTTCGTGATCTGGCAAAAAAATCCCACCCTCCTCTCCCTTCTCGCGGCGGCGGCAGCATTTGTGTGGGAACAGCGGCGTGGGCTCATTCGGGTACAGAGTGAGCGTCTGGAACAGGTTTGCGTACAAACAATTCGTTCGCTCTGAAATCCCTGGTTCGATCTAACTCAGTGTGCTTTCCGAGACTAATACAACCTCCACATTTACTACGTATACTCACTCGTGACAGAGGATTCACCTTATGCTACAGCATTTGCCCACAACCTAAGGGATATCTCCCACAAAGACCTAACAAATGTTTCAAGTTACGCCTAGAGTCATGTACAGATGTGCCACCCGAATATCTCATGGTAAGCATCTCTAACGACATGAATTTAGGTTATCGTTATGATTTCCCAACTCAAATTATGAGAATTTTACCTTGAGGACGCCTACGACGGTGCGCTGGTTCGGCTGCTGCTGGGAACCAGAGAAGCGGGTGCCATCGTACTCCACGGCGACCAGGTATCGCTGCGTCCGGGAGAGCCGCGCGCCGGCCATCGCCTCGCTTTCGGCGCCCGCCTCTCCGCCGCTGTCTGCGTCCGCCGGCGAGATGTTTGACTGGGAGAACCGCTGGAGTTTGGAAGGCGGCGACGGGTCGGCAAGGTAGGGATCGAACGGGCGTTTGGAGGCAGTGGCGATTTCAGCGGAGTCCGAGCTGGCGGCGCTCATGGCTCTTGTGGCGTATGGAATAGCAAGCAAGGGTTTTGGGAGGGGACTTCGTTCTTCCGTCTGCAGCAGACCTGGCAGGCCGGCACGGCACGGCATGGACAACCCAAGAATACGCGGGCCGTGCCGGGCCGGCACTCGTGCCGAGAAAACGGGCAAATCCTAAACGGCGCTTAAGGAGTAAAATGCATGAACCGTCCTTGAAGTTGGTGGCAAGGTCCAAAACGGTCCTTAAACTCTGAAACTGCTCCAGTACGGTCCTTAAACTTGCGAATACTAAGTCAATACAATCCTTAAACTCGTGGAACCGGGCCCGGGATACGTATGCGCTTATGTTTTGTGTACGGCGCCTCCACCACGTCAGCGTTCATCGCGGGCAACTGATGCGAGGTCGTGGTGTGTGTGCATTCGGCCCCCCAAGATCATGATTCTGTGACTCATCCGCTTCCGCTCCCACCTGATCATCTCGTGAAACAGAAGCTATCGCCCCCGGGACAATGGCGGCGGCCTGATGATCGCCGACAGGTCTAACACGTGAACGCTCCAGGGACGGCGGAGGAAAGAAAGGGCTCGCAGCCGCATCCGCCGATGGGTGCCACGATAGGTGGCTTGATGAGGTGGCGGCGCCGGCGTACGGTTGTTCAAATGGAGACGACAATGATGAAGAAACAGAGAGCATCGTCTATACTGTTTATGTTCAGAACTTATCATGTTCCGTACGGGCAAGAGTTCAGTTATGATCTATGTGTGAGTTCACTTCATATATGTTTGTGAAAAAGTGCTGCTGTATTGGCAAAGGTTCAGTTATAATCTATGTGTGTTCAATTCATACATTGCATAAAATTACTGCTGTGTTGGCTAGAATTCAGTGATAAAGTTCACTTCATATATGTGTTTTGTCAAAATTCAGTTATGCTCTAGCACTGAACAGGCACATTGGAATATATGTATACATTTCTGTCAGAAATCAGTGGAATATTTGTTGGCCAAACTGTACATGCACATTTTCAATCATACATTCAGTCATATTTCTTGGTCTCATTTGTTTTTCTCACTACACATGCATAATCTATCAAAATGCAGATACATTCAGTGATAACTTTTGGTCTCACTTCATATATTCAGTCAAATGCAGATACACGTTGATCTCACTTCCATTAGAACAAAGGATAGTTCACAAACATTGGAACAAAGAATAGTTCACTTCCATTAGAACACAAGGATAGTTCACTTCATTAACATAATACTAGTGCATAGTTGAGATTACTTAACATCCAAAAGACGCTCAAACAAGCTGCGGGCGGAGCCATCGGCGGCAACGGGAAGGGGAGGCGCGACTGGGATGCCACGGCTGAAACGGGAGGGAGAGGAGCGACTGTGATGCCACCGGCGACGGGAGGGGGAGAGGCGCCAAGGTTGCCGCCATCGCGGTCCCCGTCGACCGAACTGTCTGAAGTGTGGTCTGGCGGAGAGCGATCTGGGAAGTTAAGGATTCAGGCTGTGTTCGGGGATTTTGACCAGGGAGACGACTAACTTTTTCTGACCACAGGCCCTCTATGGTGACATGGCGGACATGGACGACGCGGCGTACGTGAGCCGTATGTTTATACATAGCCCAGGAATGGTTGCACGAGTTCAAGGACCGTATTGACGCCGTATTCAAGAGTTTAGGGACTGTATTGGAGCAGTTTCGGAGTTTAAGGACCATCTTGGACCTTGCCAGCAACTTGAGGGACGGTTCATGCATTTTACTCGCGCTTAAGCGTCCGTTCTTTCCTTTCTCGCAAAGGGACGCACATCCCGGCGCTGGACTGGGCCATCTTCTCTTTCTTTTTTGGTTTTTGCACGCAAAAAACATGTGCCACAGGTAGATTTCTTTTTTTTCGCAAATACACAAAGCTTGCGTATCATTCATTGATAGAAGAAGAAGAAGATTGAATACAGGGTGTGAACAACACGTGCACAGACGACATGGTGCCCGAAGCAGAGGGACATGGGGTGCTCAGCCCAAAGAAAGGAAAAGAACAACACGACAAACTCTCCTAGCCCTGAGAAGCAACTCGAACACAGTGAAGACAACCAGCGTCCAACTCCACCGTCGAGGACGCCGCGAGCGAGCAAGACGACGCCTTCAAGAAGGAGAACAGCGCCAAGACGTCGTCGTCGTCCGGTCCAGAAGCCCAGGCCTAGGGTTTCCCCTGATGCTTGAAGAGGGGCTAAGACGGAGACCATGGCAGCGCCTCCAAGAAGGGGACAGCACTCGCGGGTGTCGCCGCTACCAGCACCAGCAAGCCGAGCAGGGATTTCGCCCTGGTCTTTGTCTGAGCAATCTCAAGCCGCTGGGGCAAAGTGGAGGAAGTTGAAACACATGTCGAAGTCGCCAATCACAGGGAGGGGAGCAACACCCGTTGCCGAAGCCGGTATCGGACGTCACTGGGAGAGCGAGCTACAAATCCGGCAGGAGTAAGAGCAACACGAAGAGTTGAGTTGGGTTGGGCGACCGGGCGGAGGGGAATTCGGCGGCGAAGACGAAGGGGATGCAACGGTGGCCAGCAACGCGGATGGCCCAAGATCCGGAGATGAGCGCAGATCCGGGCCACCGGGGCCAAAACCACCGGGACCCCGGCAAGCCCAAGAAGCTGGAAGAGGAATGCAGCTCCAGGAACATGTCGGGTCCAGAGCCGTGCTAGCGTCGACCACGGGCAGCCAGGAACACAGGAAGGGGACGCAGGTTCATGGCTGCCAGGGATCAAAGCCAGAACACAGTCGCGAGGGGGAAGAGGGCCGCCATGGAGAACAACACGGCCGTCGCGCAATCCGGCTGGCACACTTTGACGGACGCCATGTCGCTGCCATCAATGGAGCTCGGGGGTGGACGATGCGGGTGGGGGTGGGGCGCCGCGGCCAGAGGGCAGCCTAGACCAGCCAGCGAGGGGCAGCCCACACGGGGAGCCGCAGCCACGCGCGTCCAAAGGAAGGCCGCGCAAGGAGCGAGCCCGATGCCGCACGCGGGGGCCCGGAGTCGCGCCGAGGGGCGGCCGACGAGGAGAGGTCGGATCCAGCCTCGCGGCACGGCTAGGGCATGACGCAGCCCACGCCGAAATAACCGGAGGCATCGAACGGGAGAGCCGCGGGACGAAGCGAGGTGGGACGGGCAAGGCAGGTCGAGCGAGATGGTGGCGAGGGAGAGTGCGAGGGGCCAGATCCGCCCCGCCGCCGCCATCCTAGGGGCTGGTGCAACTTCGTCGATCGTCCCTCCAGCGGCGGCGATGCAGGGGAGGGCGGCGAGGGTGGCTTCCTGTGACAGCGGTGGCGGCTAGGGTTTTCCCCGTGTCACCAGATGTTGGCGACGCGGGGAGGCGGGGGGCCGGCCTGAGGTCTCAGGTAGATTTCGAACTTGAGACCTCCCGCTCTTACTTAAGCCGCACTAACCACCACGCCACCCACACATCATGTGATCAGTTCCATATTTTCCCTTCTTTTCATCTTTCTTCTTTTATCTTTCTTTATTTCTTGTTCCTTTTTTACTGGAATGGTTTGGTTCGTTTTTTTACTTTTGCCAAGTTGAATGAACTTTTTTCAAAATTTAATGAACATTTTTCAAAATCGATGAACTTGTTTTTTCCAAATCGATGAACTTTTTTCAAAATCGATCAAGTCTTTTCAAAACCTATGAACTGTTTTCAAAATCGATGAATTTTTTTCAAAACCGATGAACTTTTTTCAAAATCGATGAACTCTTTTTCAAAGCCGATGAACATTCAAAATCGATGAACTCTTCTTCAAAATTGATGAACTTTTTCTTCCAAATTGATGAACTTTTCTTAAAATTGATGAACTTTTTTCCAAAACCAAGTGAATTTTTAAAAAAATCGATAAACTCTTTTCAAAATCAATGAACTCTTTTTCAAATCCGATGAACATTTTCGAAATCGATGAACTCTTTTTCAAAATCGGTGAACTCTTTTTCCAAATGGATGAACTTTTTTCAAACTCGATGAACTCTTTTCAAAATTGATGAACTCTTTTTCAAAACTGATGATTTTTTTTCAAAATCGATGAACTCTTTTCAAGATCGATGAACTTTTCCCAAATCGATGAACTTTTTTCAAAATCGACGAACTCTTTTTCAAAACCGATGAACTTTTTTTAGATCATGAATTTTGTTTTTAAAATTTGATGAGGATATGACTACCTTTGATAATATCAAAAATATTGCATAAATCCATATTTGTGAGGTGATTTCTAATGCAAACTATGCAATAATTTAATTATGTTATCCAGGACAAAAATACTTCATAGACTTTTGTGCCATGTCTAATTGCAGGTGTATGAGACATTTGTACAATCCACGTATGAAGACAAGGGGGAAAAAGAAGTTTAGGTGTTGTTCAAAAAGTTCTATCATGTCACTTTTGGGCCAAGAGGAGATAGAGTCCAAGTCTCTCACGTTCTGAACTCAGATTCGGACTGTATAGACATACCTAACTCAAAATGCCAAGATTTATTTCATCCGGACTCCGAATTGGGTGATTACTTTTTTGTTGGAAAGTAGATTTTGTGCTTTTTCTAACCCAATTGGATCCAGCATCAAATTCGTCCGAAGTGTTGAGATATTGACGAAACAATCTGAGGCTGCAGCAGAATCCAAGTCAAACTATAAGTCCAAAGTTGTTGTATCACCTCCACTTGGACCCACGAGCCTTGTACGACCTATGGTTAGTTTTAGGCTGCCTTGGGACTGCTCGCACACGAACACGTCACATGTATGCTCGACGCCCAGGGTGATGCACCGTAGCTCACGTCAAAGGAGTCTCACTGGAAGCGCGATTTGCAAGTCGACCGGCAAGAGCTTTTGAAGACCCAAAACCCTACACTCCCGGTAGGGACCCCGTCGAGGAGTGCGGTGGCTATGGGATGCCCTAGGTCGGTCAAGCCGCCCCTAGAGCCTTGGTATTCGCAGCTCTCCAACATGAAGAACGACGAAGAACGAGGGAGCAAGAACGAGGGAGAGACAAAACATAGATGAAAAAGTTGTAGATGCGTTTGCGATTGCGTGTTGTTGTTCAATTGGCCGTCACCTCTTGTCTATATAAGAGGCGGGTGGACTTCTCGTACAAGAAAAGGACTTGCCTAGCCATCTAAATCATCAAAACCTAACAAACGCGGACTATTCACGACCTCCGGCCCGGATGTCCGGCTCAAGGCCCGGATGATCCGTCCTAGCCCAGTTTTTTGACAGCACCTTACTGTTTGGCTCTAGAATCCACATACAGCCTTGGATTTGGACGATTTTTATATGAAAATCAACCGGCTCGGCGAGACGCACAACTTTCATGTTGAAAATGTTTCAATCTGAGGCCATCTTGATGGTGTTTATAGCCGTTCTAAAATCTATAGCAGAAAAAGTTGTCCAGACGTCCGGATTCCTTCCCGGATTGTCCGGCCTCCATTTGGATCATCCGGGACTGGATCCAGATCATCCGGCTTCATCAAAAAACTTATGGCATCTTGGTGCTTCAATTTCCCGGATGATCCGGCCCCGGCCCGGATGATTCAGCCAAACATTGCTGCAGCGCACGGTTTTGCTGTAACTTTTGCATATGACCTTTAATGGGGATGATTTTTATATCAAAATCGTCCGTTTCGACAAGACGAAGAACTTCGCAGTTGAAAGTTTTTTCATCCAAGGTCATATTAATTAGGTTTCATGCCATTCTTTAATTTGGTGTCAATACGAGCATCTCTAAGATTGTCATAACTTTCGTATCTGAGCTCCGTTTTGGACCATCTCCATATCTATTTTGATCATCTTGAAAAGAGCCAGCAAATGGTGACACGAACTCATAATTTTAACATCATATCATTATGGCCTCAAGTCACTCTTTATAATCATGCCATTTTGGAGCGTCAACAGGGACGTCCTCCCACCTCCTTGGTTGCCACCCCTTGCCCCTATATAAGTAGATCAATCTAGAAGCTTTTTACCTGGGTTTTGTTTAGATTAAAGTTCATCGAGCGGCGAGTTCACCAGGCAGGCTTCGATAGGCTTGAGCCTACCCTCCAAATTCGCGGAATTTTTTTACTACTAGGCTTCAAAATATTTCTTAGGCCCAGCCCAGAAAAAACGGTCCAGCAGGCAGCCCATCTAAGAATCAGTGACTAACCCAGCCTCCCGCACGCTCGGACGCGCACGAAGCACATCAGGCGCACGAGCAGCAGCCACCAGCACTGGCGGCCACCCAATAACCTAGCCACCGGCCGCCAGACGCCACCTCCTAGTCCGGCGCCGCCTCCCCGCCTCCTCGCCGTCGCTGCACCCTCGCCGAGCGCCGCCTCCCCGCCGGACGCCATCATCAGCTGAGCGCTCGAGCCTGCACGAGGGACGGGACCACGGGGGGAGTCGGGCTGCGCCTGCCGGGGAGCTCGTCGCCCATGACGCCTAGGGCTCTCTGCAGGTCGCCGGAGCCGCCGAATCCCCACTGGACGCCGGAGTAGGTTGTTAGAATCGCGATTTTGAATCGGATCGGAGCTCCGATGGTAAGATCGCAAATCGTAGAATCTTCACTATCAGGATCATAGAAACGTAGATTCTATGAACTAAAATCATAGAATCATAGGGGTTAGTTTGGATCGTAAAGTCATAGAATCGTATAACAGAATCGCGATTCTGACAACCGGCCGGACGCCTCTCGGACGCCGGACACCAGAGTCCTGGTCCAGAGCAGTTCGAAATAGGTTATTTGTTGTCTCTGTCTGACTCTGTTTGATTCTTCTTAGTTTAGTTGATGGCAGTTGCTAGTTTAGTTAATTCTAGTTAGTACATAGTTTGGTTTTAGTCAGTACTGGTTCTAGTAACAATTAATTCATGAACTAATTTATGTCTTTGTTTATTTTTTTTATAGAAATGAAGAGAAAGAGGACTCTGCATAGTTGGTTTGCAAGTAGTTCAAATACACTTCCTATTGCTCCTGAATCCAATGTTGCCCCAATTAATGTTATTGTTCAGCCTACCCTCATAGAGAACATAATCCCCGATGATCCAACAAATGAGAGCACTAATCCCTCGGTTGATGAGAGCACTAATCCCTCGGTTGATGAGAGCACCAATCCCACTTCAATGAGCACCAATCCCACTTCAAATGAGAGAACCAATCCCCCAATCGATGAGAGCACAAACCAACCAGCACCACTAACACAATATATAGTAGAATTTCATCCAAGTCAGATTTTTGGTGATCCGGCGGATCGAATACCAATAGAAGATTATGCCCCTGAAATTCGAAGTGAAGTGAGAAGAGCTTATTTGTTGAAAGAGCAAAACAAAGCAAGTGGGCATAAATTTGAAGTCACATTGGATGGTAAAATTTGGAGATCTTTTCAACCACAATGGCTAGATAGGTTTGATTGGTTGGAATATAGTGTCGCAAAGGAGGCTGCCTTTTGCTTCCCTTGTTTTCTTTTCAAGAAACCATCACAGACTACTACATTTGGAAATGATGTATTTACCATAGATGGTTACAAACACTGGAAAACAGCTTTGGCAAGTTTTCAAAAACATGTTGGTGGTCCATCTAGTTACCACAACATTGCTAGAGGCTTGTGTGATGATTTCAAGAATCAAAGGGCCAATGTGGCTACCAAATTTCGAGCACATACTAAAGAATCTGGAATAAAATATAAAATCTGTTTGACCACATCATTAGATTGTGCAAGGTATCTCATAGCTCAAGGGGAAGCTTTTCGTGGACATGATGAGTCCTCCGATTCCGTAAACAAAGGCAATTTCAGGGAGTTCTTGGATTGGTACAAAGACAAGAACAAAGATGTGAAAGATGCATTTGACAATGGGTAAGGTAATGCACTTATGATATGTTCACAGATTCAAAAGGACCTTGCTACATGTTGTGCTTTGGAGGTAACCAAAGTCATCAAGAATGAGCTTGGAGATAAGAATTTTGCGATACTTGTTGATGAGGCTAGAGATTGCTCAATAAAGGAGCAAATGGCAATAATTTTGAGGTAGTTCAATGGTTTACAAAGGCTAATTCTTTTATTTTATGTTGTTATTTGTTTCTTTTCTTATAACTTGTAGCTCTCCAAATGTGCAGATTTTTGGATGATAATGGGGAGCTTCAGGAGAGATTTCTTGCTATTAAGCACATCACAGATTGCACATCTGCCGGAATTAAAGAAGCATCGTTTCATGTCTTAAAGTACCATGGCTTGTCTATTAATAGGCTACATGGACAGCGTTATGATGGGGCTTCAAATATGAGAGGAGAATTCAATGGTTTGCAAAAGCTAATTCGTGATGAGAGTCCATATGCTTTCTATGTTCACTGTTTTGCCCATCAGTTGCAACTAGTGGTTGTCACAGTGGCTCAATGTTGTCCGGTTATTGCTGATTTTTTCAACTTTCTTCCCTTGATAGTGACTCAGGTGGGTTCATCCTGCAAAAGAAAAGATGCATTGCTTGCAAAGCATCAAGATGACTTGATAGAGATGATGGAGAATGGTAAGATATCATCTGGAACTGGTTTACATCAAGAAACTAACCTAGCTAGACCAGGAGCTACTCGTTGGGGCTCACATCTTAGAACCTTGCTTCGTGTTTACACAATGTGGAATGCAGTGGTTGATGTGCTTGCAATTGTGATTGAGGATGCCCGGGAACACACTTCTCAATGTGGAGCTTCAGGTTTGTTGGTACAGATGGAATGCTTCCAATTTGTGTTCATCATGATATTCTTAATAAACTTGTTGAACATCACAAATATGCTATCACAAGCTTTGCAAAGGAAGAATCAAGATGTTGTTGAAGCCATGCATTTGATCTTGGATGTGAAAGAAGCTTTGCAAACTATGAGGGGCAATGGGTATGAGCCATTATGCGAGCAAGCAAAAAACTTTTGTGAGGAACATGGCATTGACGTGCCAAATATGGATGATCTTGTTGGAGCTATGGGGCAATCTGCTCGAAGCAAGAATAAGGTGACTCGAGATCATTATTTCAGGGTGAGCACATTCAGTGTTGCGATTGATGCAACTCTCACTGAGATGAACCACCGATTCAATGAAGTTAACACCGAGTTAGTGGATTGCATGTCTTGTCTTAATCCAGCTAACAACTTCTCAAAGTTTAATGATGAGAAACTTATTCGGCTTGCTGAAATTTATGTTGAAGATTTTACACAAGCTGAATGGTTGTTGCTAAGATACGAGCTTCCAACATTCCTTACAAATAATAGGAGAAGTGAGGAATTTAATGGATGTCCGGATATTTCTACTCTTGCTCGTTTGATGGTTCAAACAATGAAACATAGAACTTTCCAATTGGTATATCGCCTTATCGAGTTGACATTGATTCTTCCAGTGGCAACTTCGTCGGTCGAGCGAATATTTTCAGCAATGAAGGTCATCAAAACCAATTTGCGCAATAAGATATCAGATGATTGGCTCAATGATTTAATGGTATGCTATTGTGAGAAAAGGATATTCAAAAGTATTCCAGATGATCAAATTATGATACGATTTCAGAAAAAGAAAAATCGCAAAGGACATTTGCCTCCTGAGTATGATGTTATTTCTTAGAGGTATATCTCTGTTTTAGTACTAGTGTCGATAGTTAGTTGAGGGTACTTTACCATATCACTAACATTTGTGCCAATTTGGACAGATGGCTTGCAGTTTGTCACTTGCATTTTGGTGTGGAGGAGTTCTACAACTACAATATTGTTAGTAAGAAGCAACACCAGTATCTTGTCTTTGCCTTATTTTGGTTGATTCTCTAGTACTTGATGTATTGGTGTGCAGATTGTATGAAACTTTGTTGTTGGTCAATCATCCTACTAGTATTTGTCTTGAGAATCATGTCCATTTGAGCACTGTTTGGCACATATTGTCTCTATAAATTGGTAAAACCATTTTTCTTTTAAAATTCCAGAAAAAATCAGTAAATACTACATGCTTCCAGTAGTAGGCTGGGAAATTTTGAGCTTATTTGGCCAAGAGGATTAGGAGATAATGTCCATTTTAGTCACCTGATTCAAAAATTGGTTCAAAATTTGATATTTTCTAAAAAAATCCAAAAAAATTCTAGTATATAGTGCGTGTTTCCAGTATTAATCTGGGAAAGTTTCAGTTTATTTATACAAAAGGACTAGGAGATAAGCAGCTTTTTCTTCAAAAGAGCGTTCGATTTTCTCGGCTTAAACTTTGAGCCCACCCTCTGTTTTTTCTCTAGATTCGCCACTGAGTTCATCATAGCAGCAACTTCACGTACTTCGTTTGTGTTCAACGAACAGACCAAGACGTCACAGAACCCCACTTTCATCAATAAAGCTTTCCTCTTATATTCGCAATATCGAGATTGCAATCTCAGTTTCTTGCTTGTTCTTCGTTTGATCACAGGAAATAGACCCTCGTGGTCAGGTTGATCGTGCTCCAGCGTGGTCAACAACCCTCAGAAGTTGGTTTAGCGATTGCTAAGGCGCGACGTCTCGCATGTTCGTACTCGGATTGCCAAAGTGTACTCCCACAGACAACAACAACCACCTTCTCATCGAAAGACAAAACACCTTTGCCTCTATCAAGTGGTATCAGTTTTCAAGTTACTCAGTGAGAATTTCCAATTATCCATAGATTAGATTTATTTTCTTACCTATTCTCCAAGAAAAAGCCATAACAAAAGTTAGATTTGTTCATCCTTCGTCCAACCCGGTCTGAGCCTTTGCAATTTTATTTTCATTGCTTGCATATTGAATTATCGGTTGCATCATCGTGTCGAGTTGCTGGTCTTAGTGTCTAGTTCGTTTAGAGTTTCGAGTTCTATTCACATTAGCCATGCCGCCGCTGCATCATTATCCCTTTCGTTGTCCACCACCACTTCCATCAATTTCCACCACGTGCTACCCACCATTCATTGTCATAATCATAGTTGAGGTCGTTCACATCTTTGCTTGATCCAATCTGCATCTTATCCAGTTTGTTTTGGAGAGAGGGAGAGAGAAAAAAAGACAAAAAAGAGAGAAAAAAGTCAAAGCAAAAAGGATATAAAGAAAAAGAAAAAAGTGTGAGAAAAAAAGAGAGAAGAAAAAAAACAAAATTCGGATCTATCTAGACTCAATCTCGTAGCTGAATTCGGATTGGAAACTGTTTTGTGCATTGTTCAGTAAAACATGCATATCTTCCTCATACGAAGTCCGCTTTGGCTCCGCGAGTACTCAAATTAAAGTTAGCGATGAGACACATCTGAATAGTTGCAGAAGCTAGTTCAATATTTGACACCTCAAAATCGTTTTCTAAATACGTGTTTTTGCCCTCCGAAGTTCGCGAACGCAGCTTGTTCCGATTTTTCAGTCCAACTTTAGAATTTTTTGACCGCTCATACCAAATAAGAATTGAGTGATTCTTTTTGCGTTTGAAAGCTTGAGTCAGTGCCATTCTTGAGAAAAAGTATCATAAAATTAGCACAATCTTTTGCAGAGCAAAGTTGGAGAGACAGTTGTTGGTATATCACTTGGCAGATGTTTATCATCATTATCTTTATTGCCATTGTGATCTTCATTTATACTCCCTACGTTCCTTTTGTCTTAGGTGCATTTTTTTACTAAAATTTCACAATGTAAGGACATATAATCCCTCTTTTACCCCTCCACCACCACATATACATGGTAAGTTATCCTCGTGACGCTAAATGAAGCGAATCACTCAATTAATGCATTTGTTAGGAAAAAAGGCCCATCGTTAGTTAGGAAAATGTATCCCATGCAATCCCATTTTTAGTATTTCCTCTTTAAGAGCGTACCCACCATCTTTCTCTACCTGATCGAAGCCTTCTCTAGAGAAGAGAAACATTTGATGAACAAAAATTCTCAACCGACGCCCTTTCTCTTCCACCATGGGTCCGTTCAAGGTAGAGGAAGATAGGTTCAACTCGGTGTTGCATGTTTTCAGCCAAGAGGATGATCCGGCTATGGAATTGTTCAGTCGGCTGGAAAAATAGAAGAGTCCTTGGGCATGTTTAGTGAGGTCGAAGACTGCGACTAGTGTCTCGCCAAGGACTCCTCGCCTGCGTTGTCGGACGTGAAGCTCGCCAACCAGATTTTCCATGATGCGCCACGACCGACATCGGCGATGTTCGACGTGCCGGATTATTGTGCACACATGGTGCTCGACATCCGGTCTGCAAATTCTTCCATGGAGGGAATCGCCACCGTCAACGAGGTCGTGAATTGTACGTTGTCGGAGTCATATGCAACATCGGCCTCTTCAAGCATGTGATGTCAAGCAATGCTCGATGCACTGACCTTTGCCATATCTACGGAATACCCATCATGTCAAACAACTAAATAGTTTAGTTACTTAATTAAGTTAACTAAGTTTAGTTAATTAAAATTAATTAAGTTAATTATATCACTAATTAATTAATTAATATATTTTTAATTTCAATTTTCTTTTAAGAAAAAACGTTTTCTGTTTACAAGGGTGGGGGCGAGTTGTCATTGGCCCATAGGGCGAAACGGGTGCGGGCGCAACGGGTAGGCGGGTGCGTGTGCCGTGGCACCAAGAGGGGCGCCGACAGGGACGGTGCCGGCAGGGAGGGGGGCGAGGCCACGCGGGGCAGGGGCGACGGAGCTGGGCAAGGGCGGCTGCCAGCGTGTGAGCATGCAGCGGAGGCGGGCGGTGACGCGGTGTGGGCTCGGGGTCGGGGCGCGTATGGGGCGCACGGGGCGCAGCTAGGCGTGGCACAGGCGCGCGGGCAACGACAAGCACAATGGCAGAGGGAAGAGGAGGCCGGTGGGGTTCCTCACCCGCGTTGCAGGGGCACGGGGGCGAGGAGGCGCGAAGAAGCAAGCCGAGGAGGAGGTCGGGGATGGCGAGCGACAAGCGGCGCAGGGGACGACGGGGCGACGCTGGGTCGACGATGAGTTGGTGTCGGCGATGTCGAGCGGCGGGGCGGTCGGTGAGGTGAGGCGACGGGGGCGTGATGAGGACATCAATACCATTGTTACACCCACAACCCCTGCTGCTATATATACTGGACCAATTATTAGAGCTCGCGCACGCCAATTAAATTACCAGGTACTTTCGTTTCTTGGTAACGATTCTAATGTTCATGAGAATATGATGCTGCCTAAATTGGATACATTTGTTTTGCTTACAAATGAAGGGCCTAGCTTGGACAAGAAAGATGAACCTTGGAGCAATTTCAAGCATGGAGATGATGGCGTGCGCAAGGGGAACAAGAACGGAGTTACAAGTGATGATTCCAGGACTTTGAAGCCACCATAATGAGTGCATGAAGCCTTGGAAGAAATATACAGGATGCCACTATATAATTTTCGTCCATAGGCTATACTAGGTGATGCATCACCTTATTTTTTGGGCCTGGCCCATGTAATTTCGAAATACTTGATTATAGGCTGTTTTTAGAGTCCGTATGTGTGGGGAAACAAGATTTAGGGTTGGTTTCGGATCCCTCCTCAAAGGGCCATGAAATTCCCCCCTCTCTCCTCCATATATACAACCCTTAGGGCATCGTTTAGATTTTGGGTTTTGTTTAGATTAAAAGTTTGCCGTAGCTGCAACTTCACGTACTTCGTTTGTGTTCAACGACCAGACCAAGATGTCACAGAACCCCACCTTGATCAATAAAGCTTTCATCTTATATTTGCAATATCCAGATTGCAATCTCGGTTTCTTGCTTGTTCTTCGTTTGCTCGCAGGAAACAGACCCTCGTTGTCAGGTTGTTCGTGCTCCGGCATGGTCAATAACCCCTCGGAAGTTGGTTTAGCGATTGCTAAGGTGCGACGTCTCGCACGTTCATACTCGGATTGTCAAGGTCGACTCCCACAGAACACGATAGCCACCATCTCATCGAAACATCGGGACACCTTCGCCTCTATCAATTGGTATCAGATTTTCAGGTTGCTCGGTGAGATTTTACAGTTTTTCTAGTTTAGATTGAGTCTGTTCTTCATACCTACAGTCCACGAAAAAGCCAACAAAAAAAATTAGGGTTAGTTCATTATATCCGAACCAATCTGAGCCTTTGCATAATCTTTTTAGGGTTTTGCATTGTTGAATTTGCGGTTGCATCGTCGTGTCTAGTTGCTGGTCTTAGTGTCTAGTCCTTTAGAGTTTCGAGTTCTGTTCACAATTTGTCACGCCGTCGCCGCATCATCATCATCACCACTACCATATACCACCATCATCGTCACTGCTGCCATATACCACCATCGTCATCACCACTGCCATATACCACCATCGTCATCACCACTGCCATATACCACATATCCACCGCCATCACGATAATCCGAGTCCACCTCCATCACCGATTCACCACCAGTCCGAGTTCCACCACCCTACATATATCCGCCACTAGTCCGAGTTTCCACCAGATTCATCTCTGCCACCAGTCCTAGTCTGAGTCCAGTATTTGTTGCTTTGTTTTGGATTTCCAGATCACGCCATACTCCGAGTCGTGACACAGTAGGACTCCCCAACTTCCGTGCTACCCGCAGTACAAAAATAGTTCCAAACTAAAAAAAATTGGCTAGGCAGTTTTTAGACCATTTGTAGACTTTTTCGGAAAAAAATTGTTGCGGAGCAAAAAAAGAGGAAAAAAGTGAAAAAAAATTCAGAGTGTGCTCCTCCCTTGTTTACGTGCAGCGTCGTGATTTTGTTAGTGTTCTAGGCTCGCGTCTCTAGCCCGGTCTAGCCTAGGACCAGCACAGTACCGACGTTGAGCGTTTATTCAACTTTCCATCTCTGAATTGATTATTGCTGACCCTTTTTGCTACCATATTATAAGCCTTCCCAACTCCACATACATCTACGTCGTGCGTTTGACTCTCCCTGGTAATCGCTCTATCCAAGCTTTGAGAGTTTTGACTACAACGGTTGCCGATCACCGCCTGCTGCTGGGTAAGAACTGGTAAGAATTTAAGATTTTCTTGACGGATTTGTGACACCCACCACCACCTCTTGTTAGTAGTCTATAGGATCATATTCTTGTGTGTTTCTATTGTTGCTAACCATGGCAGGATCACAAGCCGACGAGACTAACTGGGAGAACATGACGAATAAGGAGTTGCATGATAAATTTCAGCAAATGATGAGTGGACAGGTGCAAGATGTGCTAAACAGATGTGAAGAGGCCATGGAGAAGATATATGGCATGGAGAAGACGTTTGAAACAAAGCTAGATACCAAGTTTAATGAATTGCTTGCACGTCTTCCGTCACCACCGGCTGCACCTAACGCACCTCTACAACAACAACAACAACAACAACAACAACAACAACAACAGCAACAACAACAACAACAACAACAACAACAACAACAACAACAACAACAACAACAACAACAACAACAACAACAACAACAACAACAACAACAACGACTACCTCCACATCACGAAACAGCCCTCCGCCGAGCAAGCTGTGTCCCTCTTGCGCCTGGCCAAACTGTTGGTGCTGCTGTTGATACTTCTGTGGCTCCTGCTGCTGATGCGGAGGAGGATGATTATGCGGGGGATTACGAGGATGATGTTGATCAAAATCAGAACTACATGCAACCACCAGCAGCACAACCACCAGGTCGTCCACATGCAAATAATGGCAACGGTAGGGCTCCCCTTTAGGTACGAGATCATGACCATCTTCCTAAACTGAAATTGAATATTCCACCATTTGAGGGTAGATATGTTCCTGATATATATCTTACTTGGGAGTTAGAAACTGAACAACGATTTACATGTTTACAATATCCTGAGGAGAGACGTGTTCCTGCTGCTGTTTGTGCTTTCACTAGCTTTGCATGTGTTTGGTGGTCTGAACATTGTAGATTATATCCTATTCCAGCTACTTGGGCTGCTTTGAAAACTGCTATGCGTACTCGTTCGGTTCCACCATATTATCAACGTGAATTAATTCAAAAATTGCAGCGTTTAAGACAAGGAAAAAAAATTCTATAGAAGAATATTATCACGAATTACAAACTGGCATGATTAGATATGGTATTGTTGAGGAGAATAAAGCTATGCTTGCACGTTTTATGGGTGGATTAAATAGAGAGATTCAGACCATTCTAGAGTATAAGGAGTATAATAATATCACTCGTTTATTCCATCTTGCTTGTAAAGCTGAACGTGAAGTGCAGGATCGACATGCATTGGCGCGAACTAACTTCTCTGCAGGTCGATCTTCATCATGGACACCACGTGCATCCTCTACTTCCACTACACCAGCACCTCCATCAGGTGCCACCTCCAGCCGTGATACAAGAAAGTAGGCACAACCACCACTATCTGCCAAGAGCACACCTGCCGGGCCTGCGTAGAGCTCTTCTTCTTCCATGGCATCAACAGGGCACACAAGTGATATTATTTGTCATCGTTGTAAGAGAAGAGGACATTTTGTGAGAGAATGCAAATCTCAGCTTGTGATGATTGTTACTGAGGATGGTGGGTATGAGTCCGCTAGTGACTATGATGAGGAGACTTTGGCTCTTATTACACATGAAGAACACGGTGGAGATGATTCTGATCATGAGACGCAATACATGACTGCTGAAGATGCTGACATGTATGAATGTTTGGTTGATCAACGTGTTTTGAGTGTGCAGGTTACACAAGCTGAGCAAAATCAGAGGCATAATTTGTTCCATACAAAGGGAGTTGTGAAGGAACATTCTATTCGCGTCATCATAGATGGAGGGAGCTGCAAAAACTTGGCTAGCATGGAGATGGTGGAGAAGCTCTCTCTCACCACAAGACCGTATCCACATCCTTATTACATCCAATGGTTCAAGAACAATGGCAAGGTTAAGGTAACACGTACCGTTCGTGTGCATTTTAGTATCTCTACATATGCTTATTATGTTGATTGTGATGTGGTACCTATGCAAGCATGTTCCTTATTACTTGGTAGACCATGGCAATTTGATAAAAAAATCTGTACACCATGGTTGAAACAACAAGTATACTCTTGTTCATAAGGACAAAAATATTACTTTGCTTCCTATGACTCCTGATTCCATTTTGAAATATGATATTAATAGAGCTAACAAAGCAAAACAGGAGAAACATAAGAGTGAAAATCAGATTGTGGCTAAAGAATTTGAGCAACAAATGAAGCCTAATAATAAACCATCTAATGTTGCTTCTAAAATTAAATTGAAAAGTGCATGTTTACTTGCCACCAAATCTGATATTGATGATCTAGATTTTAGCAAATCTGTTTGCTATGCTTTTGTGTGCAAAGAGGCATTATTTTATTTTGAGGATGTACCTTCCTCTTTGCCTCCTGTTGTTACTAACATTTTTCAGGAGTTCGCTGACGTCTTTCCACAAGACGTGCCACCGAGATTACCACCTATTCGAGGGATTAAGCATCAGATTGACTTAATTCCTGGTGCTTCGTTGCCTAACTGTGCGCCATACCGTACCAATCTAGAGGAGACGAAGGAGATTATGCGTCAAGTACAGGAGCTGCTCGACAAAGGTTATATACGTGAATCTCTTAGTCCTTGTGTTGTTCCTATTATACTAGTGCCCAAAAAGGATGGTACATCGCGTATGTGTGTTGATTGTAGAGGCATTAATAATATTACTATTCACTATCGTCATCCTATTCCTAGGCTAGACGACATGCTTGATGAATTGAGTGGTTGTACAATATTCTCCAAAGTTGATTTGCGTAGTGGATACCATCAAATTCGTATGAAATTGCGAGATGAATGGAAAACAACATTTCTTAGTCCTTGTGTTGTTCCTATTATACTAGTGCCCAAAAAGGATGGTACCTCGCGTATGTGTGTTGATTGTAGAGGCATTAATAATTTTACTATTCACTATCGTCATCCTATTCCTAGGCTAGACGGCATGCTTGATGAATTGAGTGGCTCTACAATATTCTCCAAAGTTGATTTGCGTAGTGGATACCATCAAATTCGTATGAAATTGCGAGATGAATGGAAAACAATATTTAAAACTAAGTTTGGATTATATGAGTGGTTAGTCATGCCTTTTGGGTTAACTAATGCACCTAGTACTTTCATGAGATTAATGAACGAAGTTTTACGTGCTTTCATTGGACGATTTGTGGTAGTCTATTTTGATGATATACTGATTTATATCAGATCTTTGGAGGAACATTTGGAACATTTATGTGCTGTTTTTATTGCTCTACGTGATGCACGTTTGTTTGGTAACCTTGTGAAGTGCACCTTTTGCACCGACCGAGTATCTTTTCTTGGCTATGTTGCTACTCCACAGGGAATTGAAGTTGATAAAGCCAAGATTGAAGCTATTGAGAGTTGGCCGCAACCCAAAACGGTCACAGAAGTGAGGAGTTTTCTTGGCCTCGCTGGATTCTATAGGCGTTTTGTGAGAGATTTCAGCACCATTGCTGCACCTCTCAATGATCTTACAAAGAAGGACGTACCTTTTGTTTGGGGTACCGCACAGGAAGAAGCCTTCACGGTATTGAAAGATAAGTTGACACATGCTCCTTTACTCTAACTTCCTGATTTTAATAAGACTTTTGAGCTTGAATGTGATGCTAGTGGAATTAGATTAGGAGGTGTGTTATTACAAGATGGCAAACCTGTTGCATACTTTTCTGAAAAATTGAGTGGGCCTAGTCTGAATTATTCTACTTATGATAAAGAATTATATGCTCTTATTCGGACTTTAGAAACATGGCAACATTATTTATGGCCCAAAGAATTTGTTATACATTCTGATCATGAATCGTTGAAACATATTAAAAGTCAAGCTAAACTGAATCATAGACATGCTAAATGGGTTGAATTCATTGAGACTTTCCCTTATGTCATTAAACACAAGAAGGGTAAAGAAAATGTTATTGCTGATGCATTGTCTCATCGCTATACTATGCTTTCACAACTTGACTTCAAAATATTTGGTTTGGAGACCATCAAAGATCAATATGTGCATGATGCTGATTTTAAAGATGTAATGCAGAATTGTAAAGAAGGAAGAACATGGAACAAGTTTGTCATTAATGATGGATTTGTGTTCCATGCTAACAAGCTATGCATTCCAGCTAGCTCCGTTCGTCTTTTGTTGTTGCAGGAGGCGCATGGAGGAGGATTAACGTGACACTTTGGCATGAAGAAGACGGAGGACATACTTGCTACACATTTCTTTTGGCCAAAGATGAGACGGGATGTTGAGCATTTTGTTGCTCGCTGCACTACATGTCAAAAAGCTAAGTCACGACTCAATCCTTATGGTTTATATATGCCTTTGTCTGTACCTAGTGTTCCTTGGGGGGACATATCTATGGACTTTGTTTTAGGTTTACCTCGAACAAAGAAGGGGAGGGATAGCATATTTGTTGTCGTGGATAGATTCTCGAAAATGGCACACTTTATACCATGTCATAAAAGCGATGATGTTGTTAATGTTGCTGATTTGTTCTTTCGTGAAATTATTCGCTTGCATGGTGTGCCAAATACTATTGTTTCAGATCGTGATACTAAATTTCTGAGCCAGTTTTGGAGATGTTTATGGGCTAAATTGGGGACTAAACTTCTTTTTAGTACTACTTATCACCCCCAAACTGATGGACAAACTGAAGTAGTCAATAGAACATTGTCTATTATGCATAGGGTTGTTTTGAAGAATAATAAGAAAATGTGGGAAGAATGCTTGCCTCATATTGAATTTGCTTATAATCGTTCATTGCATTCTACTACTAAGATGTGCCCTTTTGAAATTGTGTATGGTTTCCTACCTCATGCACCTATTGATTTGTTGCCTCTTCCATCTTCGGAGAAGGTTAATTTTGATGCTAAAGAACGCGATGAATTGATTTTAAAAATGCATGAGTTAACTAAGGAAAACATTGAGCGTATGAATGCTAAATATAAACTTGCTGGAGATAAGGGTAGAAAACATCTTGTGTTTGCACCTAGAGATCTTGTTGGGTTACATTTGCGTAAGGATAGATTTCCTAATTTGCACAAATCAAAGCTAATGCCACGTGCTGATGGTCCTTTTAAGGTCTTAGAGAAAATAAATGACAATGCATATAAACTTGAGCTCCTGCAGATTTTGGGGTTAGTCCCACTTTTAACATTGCATATTTGAAGACTTATTTGGGTGAGGAAGATGAGCTTCCGTTGAGGACGACTTCATTTCAAGAAGGGGAGGATGATGAGGACATCAATACCATTGTTACACCCACAGCCCCTGCTGATATACATACTGGATCAATTACTAGAGCTCGCGCACGCCAATTAAGTTACCAGGTACTTTCGTTTCTTGGTAACAATTCTAATGTTCATGACAATATGATGCTGCCCAAATTGGATACATTTGTTTTGCTTACAAATGAAGGCCCTAGCTTGGACAAGAAAGATGAACCTTGGAGCAAGTTCAAGCATGGAGATGATGGCGTGCGCAAGGGGAACAAGAACGGAGTTACAAGTGATGATTCCAGGACTTTGAAGCTACCATAATGAGCGCATGAAGCCTTGGACGAAATATACAAGATGCCACTTCATAAATTTCGTCCAGAGGATATCCTAGGTGCTGCGTCACCTTATTTTTGGGCCAGGCCCATGTAATTTCGAAATACTTGATTATAGGCTATTTTTAGAGTCCGTATGTGTGGGGAAACAAGAGTTAGGGTTGGTTTCGGACCCCTCCTCGAAGGGCCACAAAATTCCCCCCTCTCTCCTCCATATATACAGCCCTTAGGGCATCGTTTAGACTTTGGGTTTTGTTTAGATTAAAAGTTCGCCATAGCTGCAACTTCACGTACTTCGTTTGTGTTCAACGACCAGACCAAGACGTCACAAAACCCCACCTTGATCAATAAAGCTTTCATCTTATATTCGCAATATCTAGATTGCAATCTCAGTTTCTTGCTTGTTCTTTGTTTGCTCGAAGGAAACAGACCCTCGTGGTCAGGTTGATCATGCTCCGGCGTGGTCAACAACCCCTCGGAAGTTGGTTTAGCGATTTCTAAGACGCGACGTCTCGCACGTTCGAAGTCGGATCGTCAAGGTCGACTCCCACAGAAAACGATAGCCAGCATCTCATCGAAATATCGGGACACCTTCGCCTCTATCAGGGTGTCGGCTAGCGGCGGCTCCGGGAAGGAGGCGAGACATCGACGGTGGGGTGATGCCGGGGGTGGGCACCGGCTTCGGGGTGCGGGGTGACGGGTCACCAAGGTCGGGGGTGGGGGCCCGATCAAGATAGGGTCGTGGGGGAGAGAGGAGCAAGGGGATCGGGAGGAGTGGGGGTGTTTAGGGTTTGCGGGGGGGGGGGGGTTGGACCAGGGTATGTAGGCCGGGGGTAGTGGGTGGCCCGGCCTGCTAGTGGCCACGTGGGCCAAACGGCTCAGGGAGGGTTCTTCTCCTTTTTGTTTTATTGTTAGTTTTTTCTTTTAAGTTAACCTTTTCTTTTAGAACTTTTCCATTTCCAATTCCATTTAAAGCATAATAGCTTTATTAAACACAAAACTTAAACCTAAATTATTAATAGAAATTAGGCTACTGCCACGATTAGTTTGGTTGTTAAATAAGTTAGTCTAGTATTTTTATAGATCAAAAGGCATTTAATTTATTGCTTTGGTCACTGCTTTATTTATTGAAGGGCATTTATATACTTACAAAAAAAAGTTGGCTCCACCACCAATATTAGTTAGGGATTGCCACATGACGAACTTATTAGTTTTAACATTTGAAAACTTTTAAAGTTTGAGTTGATTTTAAATTTGAATTTGAACGAGGTTTGAATCAACACGAGTTTATCAACAGTAACCATGGTGACGTGGCATTAGTAGTAGAGGGTTACTGTAGCTTAATTATTCGGGCGTCACATAGAGGAAGAATGTCCAATGGGGACAACAGGTTGAAACCGTAGACGACCTCGAAGGGGGACTTGCCGGTAGTCGAATGTCTTGCGCAATTGTAGGCGTACTTGGCGATGGGTGGGCACTCTTCCCATTCCTTGATGTTCTTCTTGATTGATGTCTACTGTGCAACTTTATTCTTGTAGACACATGTTGGGCCTCCAAGCGCAGAGTTTTGTAGGACAATAGCAAATTTCCCTCAAGTGGATGACCTAAGGTTTATCAATCCGTGAGAGGTGTAGGATGAAGATGGTCTCTCTCAAACGACCCTGCAACCAAATACAAGAAATATCTTGTGTCCCCAACACACCCAATACAATGGCAAATTGTATAGGTGCACTAGTTCGGCAAAGAGATGGTGATAAAAGTGTAATATAGATGGTAGAAATATATTTTTATAATCTGAATAAATAAAAACAGCAAGGTAGCAAATAGTGAACTGGCTCAAAAACGATATTGAAATGCTTGAAAATGAAGCCTAGGGTCCGTACTTTCGCTAGTGCAATCTCCCAACAGTGCTAATATAATTGGATCATATAACCACCCCTCAAAGTGCGATGAAGAATCACTCCAAAGTTCCTACCTAGCAGATAACATAAGAATAAATTGTTTGTAGGGTATGAAATCACCTCAAAGCTATTCTTTCCATTCGATCTATTCAAGAGTTCGTACTAAAATAACACAAAGCTATTATTTCCATTCGATCTATCCTAGAGTTCGTACTAAAATAACACCAAAGAAAATTCATATTCATAATACTCAATGCAACACGAAGAACTTCAAAGACTGCCCCAAGATTTCTACCAGAGAAACAAAGACAAGAATGTGCATCAACCCCTATGCATAGATTACCCCAATGTCACCTCGGGAATCCGCGAGTTGAGTGCCAAAACATATGTCAAGTGAATCAATACGATACCCCATTGTCACCATGAGTATTCATTTGCAAGCCATATATCAAGTGTTCTCAAATCCATGAAAGTATTCAATCCGATAACAGTGAAATCTCAAAGGGAAAAACTCAATTCATCACTACAAGATAGAGAGGGGAAAACACCATATGATCCCACTATATTAATAAATCCCGCGATACATCAAGATCGTGACATCTCAAGAACACAAGAGAGAGAGAGAGATTAAACACATAGCTACTGGTACAAACCCTTAGCCCCGAGGGTGGACTACTCCCTCCTCATCGTGGTGGCCGCCGGGATGATGAAGATGGCCATCGGTGATGATTACCCCCTCCGACAGGGTGCCAGAAAGGGTCTAGATTGGTTTTGGGTGGCTACAGAGCCTTGCGGTGGGGGAACTTCTGATTGAAGGAAATATGCCCTAGAGGCAATAATAAAGTTATTATTTATTTCCTTATATCATGATAAATGTTTATTATTCATGCTAGAATTGTATTAACCGGAAACATAATACATGTGTGAATACATAGACAAACAGAGTGTCACTAGTATGCCTCTACTTGACTAGCTCGTTAATCAAAGATGGTTATGTTTCCTAAACCATGAACAAAGTGTTGTTATTTTACTAACGAGGTCACATCATTAGTTGAATGATCTGATTGACATGACCCATTCCATTAGCTTAGCACCCGCTCGTTTAGTATGTTGCTACTGCTTTCTTCATGACTTATACATGTTCCTATGACTATGAGATTATGCAACTCCCGTTTGCCGGAGGAACACTTTGGGTGCTACCAAACGTCACAACGTAACTGGGTGATTATAAAGGAGCATTACAGGTGTCTCCAAAGGTACATGTTGGGTTGGCGTATTTCGAGATTAGGATTTGTCACTCCGATTGTCGGAGAGGTATCTCTGGGCCTCTCGGTAATGCACATCACATAAGCCTTGCAAGCATTACAACTAATATGTTAGTTGTGAGATGATGTATTACAGAACGAGTAAAGAGACTTGCGGTAACGAGATTGAACTAGGTATTGGATACCGACGATCGAATCTTGGGCAAGTAACATACCGATGACAAAGGGAACAACGTATGTTGTTATGCGGTCTGACCGATAAAGATCTTCGTAGAATATGTAGGAGCCAATATGGGCATCCAGGTCCCGCTATTGGTTATTGACCGGAGATGTGTCTCAGTCATGTCTGCATTGTTCTCGAACCGTAGGGTCCGCATGCTTAACGTTACGATGACAGTTATTATGAGTTTATGCATTTTGATATACCGAAGTTAGTTCGGAGTCCCGGATGTGATCACGGACATGACGAGGAGTCTCGAAATGGTCGAGACATAAAGATTGATATATTGGAAGCCTATGTTTGGATATCGGAAGTGTTCCGGGTGAAATCGAGATTTTACCGGAGTACCGGGAGGTTACCGGAACCCCCCGGGAGCTATATGGGCCTTAGTGGGCTTTAGTGGAAAGGAGAAAGGGGCAGCCCAAGGTGGCCGGCCCCCCTCTCTCTCTTTCCCCCTCGGGGAATCCTATTCCAACTAGGATTGGGGGGGGGAGTCCTACTCCCGGTAGGAGTAGGACTCCTCCTGCGCCCTCCTCCTGGCCGGCCGCCCCCTCCCCCTTGGATCCTTTATATACGGGGCAGGGGGCACCTCTAGACACACAAGTTGATCCTTGAGATCGTTCCTTAGCCGTGTGCGGTGCCCCCTGCCACCATATTCCACCTCGATCATATTGTAGCGGTGCTTAGGCGAAGCCCTGCGACGGTAGAACATCAAGATCGTCACCACGCCGTCGTGCTGACGGAACTCCTCCCCGATGCTTTGCTGGATCGGAGCCCGGGGATCGTCATCGAGTTGTACGTGTGCTAAGAACTCGGAGGTGCCGGAGTAACGGTGCTTGGATCGGTCGGATCGGGAAGACGTACGACTACTTCCTCTACGTTGCGTCAACGCTTCCGCAGTCGGTCTGCGTGGGTACGTAGACAACACCCTCCCCTCTCGTTGCTATGCATCACCATGATCTTGCGTGTGCGTAGGAATTTTTTTGAAATTACTGCGTTCCCCTACAGTGGCATCCGAGCCTAGGTTTTATGGTTTGATGTTATATGCATGAGTAGAACACAAGTGAGTTGTGGGCGATACAAGTCATACTGCCTACCAGCATGTCATACTTTGGTTCGGCGGTATTGTTGGACGAGACGACCCGGACCAACATTACGCGTACGCTTACGCGAGACCGGTTCTCCCGACGTGCTTTGCACATAGGTGGCTTGCGGGCGACTGTCTCCCCAACTTTAGTTGAACCAAGTGTGGCTACGCCCGGTCCTTGCGAAGGTTAAAACAGAGTCTATTTGACAAACTATCGTTGTGGTTTTGATGCGTAGGTGAGATTGGTTCTTACTTAAGCCCGTAGCAGCCACGTAAAACTTGCAACAACAAAGTAGAGGACGTCTAACTTGTTTTTGCAGGGCATGTTGTGATGTGATATGGCCAAGACATGATGCTAAATTTTATTGTATGAGATGATCATGTTTTGTAACCGAGTTATCAGCAACTGGCAAGAGCCATATGGTTGTCGCTTTATTGTATGCAATGCAATCGGGATGTAATGCTTTACTTTATTACTAAGCGGTAGTGATAGTCGTAGAAGCATAAGATTGGCGAGACGACAACGATGCTACGATGGAGATCAAGGTGTTGCGCCGGTGACGATGGTGATCATGACGGTGCTTCGGAGATGGAGATCACAGGCACAAGATGATGATGGCCATATCATATCACTTATATTGATTGCATGTGATGTTTATCTTTTATGCATCTTATCTTGCTTTGATTGACGGTAGCATTATAAGATGATCTCTCACTAAATTATCAAGAAGTGTTCTCCCTAAGTATGCACCGTTGTGAAAGTTCTTCGTGCTGAGACACCACGTGATGATCGGGTGTGATAGGCTCTACGTTCAAATACAACGGGTGCAAAACAGTTGCACACGCGGAATACTCAGGTTATACTTGACGAGCCAAGCATATACAGATATGGCCTCGGAACACGGAGACCGAAAGGTCGAGCGTGAATCATATAGTAGATATGATCAACATAGTGATGTTCACCAATGAAACTACTCCATCTCACGTGATGATCGGACATGGTTTAGTTGATTTGGATCACGTGATCACTTAGAGGATTAGAGGGATGTCTATCTAAGTGGGAGTCCTTAAGTAATATGATTAATTGAACTTAAATTTATCATAAACTTAGTCCCTGATAGTATCTTGCTTGTTTATGTTGATTGTAGATAGATGGCTCGTGCTGTTGTTCCGTTGAATTTTAATGCGTTCCTTGAGAAAGCAAAGTTGAAAGATGATGGTAGCAATTACACGGACTGGCTCCGTAACTTGAGGATTATCCTCATTACTGCACAGAAGAATTACGTCCTGGAAGCACCGCTGGGTGCCAGGCCTGCTGCTGGAGCAACACCAGATGTTATGAACGTCTGGCAGAGCAAAGCTGATGACTACTCGATAGTTCAGTGTGCCATACTTTACGGCTTAGAATCGGGACTTCAACGACGTTTTGAACGTCATGGAGCATATGAGATGTTCCAGGAGTTGAAGTTAATATTTCAAGCAAATGCCCGGATTGAGAGATATGAAGTCTCCAATAAGTTCTATAGTTGCAAGATGGAGGAGAACAGTCTGTCAGTGAGCATATACTCAAAATGTCTGGGTATAATAATCACTTGATTCAATTGGGAGTTAATCTTCCACATGATTGCGTCATTGACAGAATTCTCCAATCACTGCCACCAAGCTACAAGAGCTTCATGATGAACTATAATATGCAAGGGATGAACAAGACTATTCCCGAGCTCTTCGCAATGCTGAAAGCTGTGGAGGTAGAAATCAAGAAGGAGCATCAAGTGTTGATGGTCAATAAGACCACTAGTTTCAAGAAAAAGGGCAAAGGGAAGAAGAAGGGGAACTTCATGAAGAACGGCAAGCAAGTTGCTGCTCAAGAGAAGAAACCCAAGTCTGGACCTAAGCCTGAAACTGAGTGCTTCTACTGCAAGCAGACTGGTCACTGGAAGCGGAACTGCCCCAAGTATTTGGCGGATAAGAAGGATGGCAAGGTGAACAAAGGTATATGTGATATACATGTTATTGATGTGTACCTTACCAATGCTCGCAGTAGCACCTGGGTATTTGATACTGGTTCTGTTGCTAATATTTGCAACTCGAAACAGGGACTACGGATTAAGCGAAGATGGGCTAAGGATGAGGTGACGATGCACGTGGGATCGCGGTCGGCACGCTACCTCTACATCTACCTTCGGGATTAGTATTAGACCTAAATAATTGTTATTTGGTGCCAGCGTTGAGCATGAACATTATATCTGGATCTTGTTTAATGCGAGACGGTTATTCATTTAAATCAGAGAATAATGGTTGTTCTATTTATATGAGTAATATCTTTTATGGTCATGCACCCTTGAAGAGTGGTCTATTCTTATTGAATCTCGATAGTAGTAATACACATATTCATAATGTTGAAGCCAAAAGATGCAGAGTTGATAATGATAGTGCAACTTATTTGTGGCACTGCCATTTAGGTCATATCGGTGTAAAGCGCATGAAGAAACTCCATACTGATGGACTTTTGGAACCACTTGATTATGAATCACTTGGTACTTGCGAAGCGTGCCTCATGGGCAAGATGACTAAAACACCGTTCTCCGGTACTATGGAGAGAGCAACAGATTTGTTGGAAATCATACATACAGATGTATGTGGTCCGATGAATATTGAGGCTCGTGGCAGATATCGTTATTTTCTCACCTTCACAGATGACTTAAGCAGATATGGGTATATCTACTTAATGAAACACAAGTCTGAAACATTTGAAAAGTTCAAAGAATTTCAGAGTGAAGTTGAAAATCATCGTAACAAGAAAATAAAGTTTCTACGATCTGATCGTGGAGGAGAATATTTGAGTTACGAGTTTGGTGTACATTTGAAAAATTGTGGAATAGTTTCGCAACTCATGCCACCCGGAACACCACAGCGTAATGGTGTGTCCGAACGTCGTAATCGTACTTTACTAGATATGGTGCGATCTATGATGTCTCTTACTGATTTACCGCTATCGTTTTGGGGATACGCTCTAGAGATGGCCGCATTCACATTAAATAGGGCACCATCAAAATCCGTTGAGACGACGCCTTATGAACTGTGGTTTGGCAAGAAACCAAAGTTGTCGTTTCTGAAAGTTTGGGGCTGCGATGCTTATGTGAAAAAGCTTCAACCTGATAAGCTCGAACCCAAATCAGAGAAATGTGTCTTCATAGGATATCCAAAGGAAACTATTGGATACACCTTCTATCACAGATCCGAAGGCAAGACTTTTGTTTCTAAATTCGGAAACTTTCTAGAGAAGGAGTTTCTCTCGAAAGATGTGAGTGGGAGGAAAGTAGAACTTGACGAGGTAACTGTACCTGCTCCCTTATTGGAAAGTAGTACATCACAGCAAACTGTTTCAGTGACACCTACACCAGTTAGTGAGGAAGCTAATGATAATGATCATGAAACTTCAGATCAAAATACTACTGAACCTCGTAGGTCAACCAGAGTGAGTTCCGCGCCAGAGTGGTATGGTAATCCTGTTCTGGAAGTCATGCTACTAGATCATGATGAACCTACGAACTATGAAGAAGCGATGGTGAGCCCAGATTCCGCAAAATGGCTTGAAGCCATGAAATCTGAGATGGGATCCATGTATGAGAACAAAGTGTGGACTTTGGTTGACTTGCCCGATGATCGGCAAGCGATTGAGAATAAATGGATCTTCAAGAAGAAGACTGACGCTGACGGTAATGTTACTGTCTACAAAGCTCGACTTGTCGCAAAAGGTTTTCGACAAGTTCAAGGGGTTGACTACGATGAGACCTTCTCACCCGTAGCGATGCTTAAGTCTGTCCGAATCATGTTAGCAATTGCCGCATTTTATGATTATGAAATTTGGCAAATGGATGTCAAACTGCATTCTTGAATGGGTTTCTGGAAGAAGAGTTGTATATGATGCAACCAGAAGGTTTTGTCGATCCAAAGGGAGCTAACAAAGTGTGCAAGCTCCAGCGATCCATTTATGGACTGGTGCAAGCCTCTCGGAGTTGGAATAAACGCTTTGATAGTGTGATCAAAGCATTTGGTTTTATACAGACTTTCGGAGAAGCCTGTATTTACAAGAAAGTGAGTGCGAGCTCTGTAGCATTTCTGATATTATATGTGGATGACATATTACTAATTGGAAATGATATAGAATTTCTGGATAGCATAAAGGGATACTTGAATAAGAGTTTTTCGATGAAAGACCTTGGTGAAGCTGCTTACATATTAGGCATAAAGATCTATAGAGATAGATCAAGACGCTTAATTGGACTTTCACAAAGCACATACCTTGACAAGATTTTGAAGAAATTCAAAATGGATCAAGCAAAGAAAGGGTTCTTGCCTGTGTTACAAGGTGTGAAGTTGAGTCAGACTCAATGCCCGACCACTGCAGAAGATAGAGAGAAAATGAAAGATGTTCCCTATGCTTCAGCCATAGGCTCTATCATGTATGCAATGCTGTGTACCAGACCTGATGTGTGCCTTGCTATAAGTTTAGCAGGGAGGTACCAAAGTAATCCAGGAGTGGATCACTGGACAGCGGTCAAGAACATCCTGAAATACCTGAAAAGGACTAAGGATATGTTTCTCGTATATGGAGGTGACAAAGAGCTCATCGTAAAAGGTTACGTTGATGTGAGCTTTGACACTGATCCGGACGATTCTAAATCGCAAACCGGATACGTGTTTACATTAAACGGTGGAGCTGTCAGTTGGTGCAGTTCTAAACAAAGCGTCGTAGCGGGATCTACATGTGAAGCGGAGTACATAGCTGCTTCGGAAGCAGCGAGCGAAGGAGTCTGGATGAAGGAGTTCATATCCGATCTAGGTGTCATACCTAGTGCATCGGGTCCAATGAAAATCTTTTGTGACAATACGGGTGCAATTGCCTTGACAAAGAAATCCAGATTTCACAAGAGAACCAAGAACATCAAGAGACGCTTCAATTCCATCCGGGATCTAGTCCAGGTGGGAGACATAGAGATTTGCAAGATACATACGGATCTGAATGTTGCAGATCCGTTGACTAAGCCTCTTCCACGAGCAAAACATGATCAGCACCAAGGCTCCATGGGTGTTAGAATCATTACTGTGTAATCTAGATTATTGACTCTAGTGCAAGTGGGAGACTGAAGGAAATATGCCCTAGAGGCAATAATAAAGTTATTATTTATTTCCTTATATCATGATAAATGTTTATTATTCATGCTAGAATTGTATTAACCGGAAACATAATACATGTGTGAATACATAGACAAACAGAGTGTCACTAGTATGCCTCTACTTGACTAGCTCGTTAATCAAAGATGGTTATGTTTCCTAAACCATGAACAAAGTGTTGTTATTTTATTAACGAGGTCACATCATTAGTTGAATGATCTGATTGACATGACCCATTCCATTAGCTTAGCACCCGATCGTTTAGTATGTTGCTACTGCTTTCTTCATGACTTATACATGTTCCTATGACTATGAGATTATGCAACTCCCGTTTGCCAGAGGAACACTTTGGGTGCTACCAAACGTCACAACGTAACTGGGTGATTATAAAGGAGCATTACAGGTGTCTCCAAAGGTACATGTTGGGTTGGCGTATTTCGAGATTAGGATTTGTCACTCCGATTGTCGGAGAGGTATCTCTGGGCCCTCTCGGTAATGCACATCACATAAGCCTTGCAAGCATTACAACTGATATGTTAGTTGTGAGATGATGTATTATGGAACGAGTAAAGAGACTTGCCGGTAACGAGATTGAACTAGGTATTGGATACCGACGATCGAATCTTGGGCAAGTAACATACCGATGACAAAGGGAACAACGTATGTTGTTATGCGGTTTGACCAATAAAGATCTTCATAGAATATGTAGGAGCCAATATGGGCATCCAGGTCCCGCTATTGGTTATTGACCGGAGATGTGTCTCAGTCATGTCTGCATTGTTCTCGAACCGTAGGGTCCGCACGCTTAACGTTACGATGACAGTTATTATGAGTTTATGCATTTTGATGTACCGAAGTTAGTTCGGAGTCCCGGATGTGATCACGGACATGATGAGGAGTCTCGAAATGGTCGAGACATAAAGATTGATATATTGGAATCCTATGTTTGGATATCGGAAGTGTTCCGGGTGAAATCGAGATTTTACCGGAGTACCGGGAGGTTACCGGACCCCCCCCCCCGGGAGCTATATGGGCCTTAGTGGGCTTTAGTGGAAAGGAGAAAGGGACAGCCCAAGGTGGCCGCACGCCTCCCCCCTCCCCTAGTCCTATTAGGACAAGGAGAGGTGGCCAACCCCCCTCTCTCTCTCTTTCCCCCTCGGGGAATCCTATTCCAACTAGGATTGGGGGGGAGTCCTATTCCCGGTAGGAGTAGGACTCCTCCTGCGCCCTCCTCCTGGCCGGCCGCCCCCTCCCCCTTGGATCCTTTATATACGGGGGCAGGGGGCACCTCTAGACACACAAGTTGATCCTTGAGATCGTTCCTTAGCCGTGTGCGGTGCCCCCTGCCACCATATTCCACCTCGATCATATTGTAGCGGTGCTTAGGCGAAGCCCTGCGACGGTAGAACATCAAGATCGTCACCATGCCGTCGTGCTGACGGAACTCCTCCCCGAAGCTTTGCTGGATCGGAGCCTGGGGATCGTCATCGAGCTGTACGTGTGCTAAGAACTCGGAGGTGCCGGAGTAACGGTGCTTGGATCGGTCAGATCGGGAAGACGTACGACTACTTCCTCTATGTTGCGTCAACGCTTCCGCAGTCGGTCTGCGTGGGTACGTAGACAACACTCTCCCCTCTCGTTGCTATGCATCACCATGATCTTGCGTGTGCGTAGGAATTTTTTTGAAATTACTGCGTTCCCCCACACTAATCTAGGTTAACCCCAAGGGTTTTCGGAATATTTGTGAATTTATGGGGTAAAGAGGGGGTGCGGGAGGCCACCGAGGTGGGCACAACCCAACCGGGTGCGCCTGGGCCCCCAGGCACGCCCTGGTGGGTTGTGCCCCCCTCGGGGCACCCCCAGGTGCTGCTCTGGCCCATCCAGGGTGTTCTGGTCCATAAAAATTCTCCAAAAAGTTTCGCGGTGTTTGGACTCCATTTGATATTGATTTTCTGCTATGTAAAAAACATGCAAAAAACAACAACTAGCACTTGGCACTATGTCAATAGGTTAGTCCCAAAAAATTGATATAAAATGATCATAAAACATCCAAGAATGATAATTTGGCAGCATGGAACAATAAAAAATTATAGATACGTTGGAGACGTATCAGCATCCCCAAGCTTAATTCATGCTCGTCCTCGAGTAGGTAAATGATAAAAACAGAATTTTTGATGTGGAATGCTGCCAAACATGTCATCTCATATTCTTTTCTTTATAGCATGGACACTTGGACTTTTATATTGTTCGAAGCAATAGTCTAGTTTTGACATGATAACTTAAATACTCAAGCATATCAGCAACCAACCATATTTTTCAAAATATCAACGCTAAAATAAGTTATCCCTATCCCATCATGCTCAATCGTCGATCCGTTCATGAAACACACTCGTATATTAGCTACACCCAATGCTCAAGTACGATCATAGTGCCTCCTAGTTGGTGCTTTATAACAAAAGATGGAGACTCAAATTAAAAATAAAAATTGCATAAAGTAAAAGAAAGGCCCTTCACAGAGGGAAGTAGGGATTTGTAGAGGTGTCAGAGCTCAAAGCGAAAATTGAGAGATAAAAACATTTTGAGAGGCATACTTTTCCTACCAATGAAAACGACTTAGAGCTCCCAACACTTTCCATGCTAGATATATCATAGGCGGTTCCCAAACAGAAAATAAAGTTTATTCCTTTTTCCACCATACTTTCACTTTCCATGGCTAACCGTATCCATGGGTGCACTCTGTCGGTGTCAAAACCGGCGGATCTCGGGTAGGGGGTCCCGAACTATGCATCTAGGATCGATGGTAACAAGAGACAAGGGACACAATGTTTACCCAGGTTTGGACCCTCTCTATGGAGGTAATACCCTACTTCCTGCTTGATTGATCTTGATGAATATGAGTATTACAAGACTTGATCTACCACGAGATCGTAATGACTAAACCCTAGAAGTCTAGCCTATGGTAACGAGTATGTGTGTTATCCTTTCCGGACTATCCCCTTCGGTTTATATAGACACTTAGGGGATCTAGGGTTTACATGGAGCCGGTTACATAATAAGGAATCTTCAATCGCCAAGCTTGCCTTCCATGCCAAGTTGAGTCCAATCCAGACACGATGCAGCCTTCAGCCTTCATGTCTTCATAGCCCATCAGTCCAGCCCAAAGGATAATGGGCCGGACGCCCGAGGACCCCTTAGTCCAGGACTCCCTCAGTAGCCCCTGAACCTGGCTTTCAATGACGAGGAGTCTGACGTGCAGATTGTCTTCGGAATTGCAAGGCGGGTTCCCCTTCTCTCCGAACTCCAAGATAGTCTTCAGATGTAATGATAGTATCCCGACCTGTTACGTACACCATACACAACCGCAGAGAGAATATAATATTTGCACAAATCTAATTTGTTGACAGCTTTCTTCCAACATGACATCACGTCTGTCCGGTTATAATTTCAAACCGTTTTTCTTCAGCCAATCCACGCTACGAGGCGTGGTTGCTACTGGCATGTCTTTTCAAAACAGAGATCGTGTCCCCTTATTGCGGGATTCTCATCAATGCAGGCATGTGTAACTCAACCGTGCCGTTTATACAGCCCTAGGGAACAGGCGAATCCTAAGGCGAACGAGGAGGCGTTTAATATTTGTTGCCTTTATAAGGGGATAAGGATTCCCTCTTCCTCTTCTCATGCTCTCTCTCTCTGTCTCCGCCTTTCCGATCTCAAGCTCCAACGCCCAAGCTCTCATCTCCTTTCCACTTAAGCCACCATGTCCGGATCTGGTGGTCACGGCAAGTGGATGGTCTCCTCCGTCAAGGAGGAGGACATTACTAGGCTCCGGGCGGCCGGATATTTGGCAAAGGAGATCGCCCATCGTCTGCCAGCCGAGGGACAAGTTGTCCCCATGCCGGAGCCCACAGAGAGGGTGGTATTCATCCCCCATTTCTTCCGTGAGCTAGGGTTTCCACTCCACCCTTTCGTCCGCGGGCTGATGTACTACTATGGGATATATTTCCATGATATGTCCCCAAATTCCTTCCTCAACATTTCGGCGTTCATCGTCGTGTGCGAGGCCTTCCTCCGCGTCCATCCCTACTTTGGGCTGTGGCTCAAAGTCTTCAATGTGAAGCCGAAGGTGGTGGAGGGACAACACGCGGAGTGCGGAGGGGCCATGGTGAGCAAGCTATCCAATGTCTCATGGCCTAAAGGCACCTTTATTGAGACAGTAAAGGAATGACAGAAGCAGTGGTTCTATATCACAGAACCTCGCGGCACCACCTGGGCCGCTGCTGCTAAATTCCGCTCCAGCGCTCCCATGCGACTCACCTCCTGGGCCGAGAAGAGTCCGGACTGATGTGCACCTGACGAGCTGATAGCGCTGTAGATGCGCGTTCAAAGCATGGTGACCAAGGACATCAAGCTCGTCGACGTTATCTAGGTGATGCTAATCCACCGGATTCTTCCGTGCCAGTGCCGCAGCCGCCCTTTATGGGAATTCAATTTGAAGAAGCACCAGACCCTGAAAAGGCTCTTCGATACTTCTCATGAAGGGCCCTGGAAGTTGCTCTTTAAGGGCAACGAGAGGCCACCGGCCACGGACTCAGACCGTGGTCACAATTGTAACTGCCCCGCCAGCGAGGTATGTTAATTTTGATGTACTCCCAACTTAAATGTTTCAAGGATGATGTCTGAGACTTTAGTATTGCTTCCTCAGGACTGGGTGGAGAGGGCAAAGCGGATCCAGTGTCCGGCTCCATTGCCCGAAGAACCAGTCATCCCGCGCCTGGCGAAGATGCTGGTGCCGGCGCCATATACGGCACCGGAGAAGAAGGCTAAGAAGAAAGCCAAGGGGGCCAAGAGCGGCCCCCGTCGCAAGGGTACTACGGATGCGGCATCCGAAGACGACGAGGCCCATTCCTCTGTCCCTGAGGACAACAACGAGGAGGAGGAGGAGGAAAACAACCCTCCTCCCAAGGAGAAGAAGAAGAAAAGGGGGGCCTCGACACATCTGGAGGCGCAAGCGCCCAAAAAGGGGAAGGGCGCCCTAGCGGTCAACACCGCGTGGGATGCTGATAGTAGTCCGGAACGTCACCCCCGTACTAGGCCCCAGGCCACATCGTAAGTGACATGGCTTATTTATGTGCATATCTAGCCCTTTCTTTTTATCATTCTAACATGGTTAATCCACACTATTGCAATCCGGCCCGTGACCTTATCCAGTGATCCTCATCTGGAGGTTCATTGGCTTCGTCGGAGATGGCGAGCATGTCGCCACCGCCTGCTTACTCCCCGGGGGCCAGGGATGACACCGAAGTGTTATCCCAGAGGACCACTCCGAAGGGAGGAGCCCAGGACGTTGTCTGGGAGGCGCCACAAGGTGGGACCTTCACTGCGGGACACATGGGGGAGTCAATCCCCATGGAGACTGGCGAAGAGGACCGTATCCAGTTCGGCCCTCAGCCGAATACGATTCTGGAGACCCATATGGCTCTGGAATCGGGCGAGTAGCCCCCTTTGAAGGAGGGGGGGGGGTGCTTCTCTTCCACCGGTGGCTCCTGTCCATCCAGGAGCGCCAGATGACCTGATGGGGGTGCTACAAAGCGCCTCCATCATGGACGAGCACCGTATCCTTACGAGTGCGGTGGTCGAGAAGGTTCAGTCCACCAAGAGTGGACTGAATGAAGCCTGCAGCAGCCTATTAACAGGTTTCGAGGTAAGAAAAGAGAAAAAACCCGTATAGTCCGTAGCCCCTGAGGCGTTGTCCGGTGTTCGGCGAGGAGGACCGGACAGGGGATCAATCCTTAATTATAAGAGGCTGACTGAATATGTATTGATAAGCAGGCGTCCCTGTTGGTTGCGACCTCGCATGCTGCCGAGGTCTCCGAGCTGAAGTGGAGGTTGGAGCGGACCGAGAATGAGCTCGATGAGGTTAAGGTTCGGCTCCAGGAGAAGCAAGGTCAGGAACGACTTGCTATATGTTCGGGAAGGGATAATTGCTGTATATTGACAGCGGTATTGTGATATGTGCAAAAGCCGCGACCGAAGTCGAGGCCCTGAGGACGGCCTTGGGCGAGGCCAAGGAGCAGGCTGTCCAGCAGCAAGCCACCCGTAAGAAGCTAAATGCCCGGGTCAAAGAAGTCCACCAGGAGCTCCAAGATGCGGTGAAAAAAATGGGAGGCCTTGGAGCATGATGCGTCGGTTCGAGGGACCGAACTCACCAGGGCTCATCAAAGCGCCGAGACCGCTCGGAATGAGACCCAGGCTGCCCTCTAGGAGATCCAGGAGGCCAAGAAGATCGCATCGGGTCAGGCATTTAAGATGCAAAGCAAGTATGCAGAGAAGCAGTACCTTTTACTAACCCGGGTTCGGAGTTCCCCAGGGGCTTTTGCGGATTTTCCACGCAGTGTATCAGACGCCGTGGATTTCTATCGAGCCGAAGGAGGGGGTTCTTCGGAGAGGCTCTTCTGGTTGCAGTATGCGGCACCAGAGCATCCCGTGTCCTACACCGATCAGCTGAAACAACTGGTGGAGCTGCATAGGGTGGCCGAATTAGCCATTAAGGATGTGATAACCCGGCTGTGGCCAGCCGAAGCTATGCCTAGTAGCTACTTTGGACTCGTGAAGTGGATGGTGGATGCCTGTCCTTGGCTGGACGTTATCAAGCACTCCATCTATATTGAAGGTGCCCGTATGGCCTTCGCTCGCTACAAAATGTGGTGGGCAAAGATGAACGTTGTTGAAGTCGCCAGAGGGCCGCCGGAGGGCAAGGAGCACCGCACACCCGAGCGATATTTCGAGGATGTCGTAGAAGGGTCTCGACTTGTGGCGGCGCAATGTTCGCAGGACATTGTATTTGAATAAATGTATTCATGTTTCCTTTGTCTTGTATTATGGGAATAAGGCCAGTTTTTGTAAAGTAATTTTATTATGCTTTGAATTGTTTCCTCCTGTGCGGCCGTGTTGTGTATAATCTGAGGGTTGGCCAGTCATCGGCTTCTGCCCTCACGTAGATAGTATGGAGGTGTTCAGGATGGAGTCTAAACAATCTTGATCCAATTACATGGTCCTTGAAGGAGTTGTTTACCTCAATGAACAAGGCAATCAGACTTTATGGCTTTAACGCCCTCACTTAGCCATATGAGTTTTATAATAAAGCATGGGCGTAGCCCCTGGTTTAATCCAAGGCACTGTCAGCATATGATCGGGAAGTTCCATTCTCTCGCGTAACACGGAAAAAATCTCCAACGACTTGTAACCCTCGAGTAGCTGACCGGCTCTCGCCACATCATGACAGTCAGTTTTCGGCTTTCTCTACTGAGGTGCTCGTCTGGTCAAAGCCAGGGCACAATCGCAGTAGTTCTCCCTTTACTACCCTAGCCGATGGAGCGGAACGTAGGGTAGCAAGCACAGGAGCCGGGCAACCCAACTATTGACCAAAGACATGATTCGGAGCCAATGCATATAATGCTAAATTCGGGGTGCCGAACATATATAAAAAGTGTTCGGACTGTGCTGCCGTATTGTGGGGCGACAGGTAGCCCCTGGCGAATATAAAACATAAAAGAGTATCGATGCAGCAAATAAGAAGATCGAAAATAAAAACGAAGTAAGAAGCGAAAACCACAGGAACTGGGCCACGAACCATTTTATTATAACTGGATGGATACGTCAAGGCGTATCTTGTACAGATGGTGCTAGAAGTATCCGGCCATTTAACATGCCGGCATCAATAGGACGCAACATATGGGTCCTGAGAGATAAGTATGAATATTGTCAAGAAGAACGTATAAAGGTTACCCTACACACCTGTGTTGCTTGCCTCCGTTGTATTTCAGTCCTTCTAAAGGACTTGACATCAGGCCCGCGGAAAAGGGTGCCTGAAACAAGAAAAAGAAGTAAAAGTATGTGTGTCCAGGATTGGTCACGCCGGATTGTAGTCCCCGGGTTATCTTGTGCCTCCGTCGATGTCCATGGGATTTTGAGTGTGTAATTGTGTACGCGTGGTACGAATGCCACTATCTTATTGGGGCTAGGACGGAGGCCGAATTGCTAGTCGAGCTCTTGACGAGCCGCGCTGTCCTGTTGCAGTGTAGTCCAGACCCGCTTGATGGTGTCTAGGGGCTCGGCAGCTGGGTTGTAATGCTGCTTGAGAAGGCCGCTCTGTGCTTCAGCTGCTAGGGCGGCGGTCTGCTCCTCTGTTTAGATGGAGCATTTCGTATTTCCATTGACTATTATGACACCGCGTGGACCGGGCATCTTGAGCTTGAGATAAGCATAGTGTGGCACTGTGTTAAATCTAGCAAACACGGTTCGTCCGAGCAGTGCGTGGTAGCCCCTGCGGAAGGGGACGATATCGAAGATTAACTCTTCGCTTCGGAAGTTGTCCGGATAACCGAAGACCACCTCGAGCATGATTGAGCCCGTACAACGGGCCTCTACACCTGGTATGACTCATTTAAAGGCAGTCTTTGTTGGTTTGATTTGTGAGGGATTAATGCCCATCTTCCGTGCTGTATCCTGATACAGCAGGTTGAGGCTGCTTCATCCATCCATCAGGACTCGTGTTAGGTGGAATCCGTCGATGATTGGGTCTAGGACTAGTGCGGCCAAACCGCCATGGCGGATACTAGTCGGATGATCTCGTCGATCGAAGGTGATCGGAAATGATGACCACGGATTGAACTTTGGGGCGACTGGCTCTACCGCATAGACGTCCCCGAGTGCTCGTTTGCGCTCCTTTCTGGGGATGTACATGGTGTATATTGTTGGGTAACATAGTAATTTCAAAATTTTCCTATGCACACGCAAGATCATGGTGATGCATAGCAACGAGAGGGGAGAGTGTTGTCTATGTACCCTCGTAGACCGTTCGCGGAAGCGTTATATCAACGCGGTTGATGTAGTCATACGTCTTCACGATCCGACCGATCCAAGTACCGAAAGCACGACACCTCCGAGTTCTGCACACGTTCGGCTCGGTGACGTCCTCGCCTTCTCAATCCAGCAAGAGGGGCGAAGTAGTAGATGATTTCTGGCAGCACGACAGCGTGGTGACGGTGTTGGTGAAGAACAATCTCCGCAGGGCTTCGCCTAAGCACTACAAAAACTAGGACGGAGGACAAACTAGAGGGGACGGGGTTGCCGACACACGGCTTGGTGTTTCTTATTGTGTCTTGGGTGCTAGCCCTACCCCTCTATTTATATGTTGAGCCTTGGGGTCGAAACTTGGAGTAAAAGCCTCCACAAAGTCGGTTTCACCCGAAAGGCAAGAGTCCTTCTTGGACTCCAGGGCCAGACGCCAGGGACCCTGGTGTCTGGCCCCTGGACTCCGCAAAACTTCCTTTTGCGCTTTCCAAAAACCTTGTGGGCTTTCCCCTTTGGCACAAACAAAGTGTTCTCGTACCCAAACATTTCGAGGAACATCCGGAACCCCTTCCGGTAAATTCCGAAACCCTTCCGGTGACCAAACACTATTATCCCATATATCAAACTTTATCTCCGGACCATTCCGGAGTTCCTCGTCATGTCCGTGATCTCATCCCGGACTCCGAACAACATTCGGTCACCGACATACATAACTCATATAGTACTATATCGTCAACGAACGTTAAGCGTGCGGACCCTACGGGTTCGAGAACTATGTAGACATGACCGAGACACCCCTCTGGTAAATAACCAATAGCGGGACCTGGATGCCCATATTGGCTCCTACATATTCTACGAAGATCTTTATCGGTCAGATCGCATAACAACACACGTTGTTCCCTTTGTCATCGGTATGTAATTGCCCGAGATTCGATCGTTGGTATCTCAATACCTAGTTCAATCTCGTTACCGGCAAGTCTCTTTACTCGTTCCGTAATATATCATCCCGCAACTAACTCATTAGTTGCAATGCTTGCAAGGCTTATAGTGATGTGCATTACTGAGTGGGCCCAGAGATACTTCTCCGACAATCGGAGTGACAAATCCTAATCTCGAAATACGCCAACCCAACAAGTACCTTTGGAGACACCTGTAGAGAACCTTTATAATCACCCAGTTACATTGTGACGTTTGGTGGCACACAAAGTGTTCCTCCGGTAAACGGGAGTTGCATAATCTCACAGTCATAGGAACATGTATAAGTCTTGAAGAAAGCAATAGCAACAAACTAAACGATCAAGTGCTAAGCTAACGGAATGGGTCAAGTCAATCACATCATTCTCCTAATGATGTGATCCCGTTAATCAAATGACAACTCATGTCTATGGTTAGGAAACTTAACCATCTTTGATCAATGAGCTAGTCAAGTAGAGGCATACTAGTGACACTCTGTTTGTCTATGTATTCACACATGTATTATGTTTTCGGTTAATACAATTCTAGCATGAATAATAAACATTTATCATGAAATAAGGAAATAAATAATAACTTTATTATTGCCTCTAGGGCATATTTCCTTCAGTCTCCCACTTGCACTAGAGTTAATAATCTAGATTACACAGTAATGATTCTAACACCCATGGAGCCTTGGTGCTGATCATGTTTTGCTCGTGGAAGAGGCTTAGTGAACGGGTCTGCAACATTCAGATACGTATGTATCTTGCAAATTTCTATGTCTCCCACCTGGACTAAATCCCGGATGGAATTGAAGCGTCTCTTGATGTGCTTGGTTCTCTTGTGAAATCTGGATTCCTTCGCCAAGGCAATTGCACCAGTATTGTCACAAAAGATTTTCATTAGACCTGGTGCACTAGGTATGAAACCTAGATCGGATATGAACTCCTTCATCCAGACTCCTTCATTTGCTGCTTTCGGAGCAGCTATGTACTCCGCTTCACACGTAGATCCCGCCACGACGCTTTGTTTAGAACTGCACCAACTGACAGCTCCACCGTTTAATATAAATAGGTATCCGGTTTGCGATTTAGAATTGTCCGGATCAGTGTCAAAGCTTGCGTCATCGTAACCATTTACGATGAGCTCTTTGTCACCTCCATAAACGAGAAACATATCCTTAGTCCTTTTCAGGTATTTCTGGATGTTCTTGACCGCTGTCCAGTGATCCACTCCTGGATTACTTTGGTACCTCCCTGCTAGACTTATAGCAAGGCACACATCAGGTCTGGTACACAACATTGCATACATGATAGAGCCTATGGCTGAAGCATAGGGAACATCTTTCATATTCTCTCTATCTTCTGCAGTGGTCGGGCATTGAGTCTTACTCAACTTCACACCTTGTAACACAGGCAAGAACCCTTTCTTTGCTTGATCCATTTTGAACTTTTTCAAAACTTTGTCAAGGTATGTGCTTTGTGAAAGTCCAATTAAGCGTCTTGATCTATCTCTATAGATCTTGATGCCCAATATGTAAGCAGCTTCACCGAGGTCTTTCATAGAAAAACTTTTATTCAAGTATCCCTTTATGCTATCCAGAAATTCTATATCATTTACAATCAGCAATATGTCATCCACATGTAATATCAGAAATGCTACAGAGCTCCCACTCACTTTCTTGTAAATACATGCTTCTCCAGAAGTCTGTATAAAACCAAATGCTTTGATCACACTATCAAAGCGTTTATTCCAACTCCGAGAGGCTTGCACCAGTCCATAAATGGATCGCTAGAGCTTGCACACTTTGTTAGCTCCCTTTGGATCGATAAAACCTTCTGGTTGCATCATATACAACTCTTCTTCCAGAAATCCATTCAGGAATGCAGTTTTGACATCCATTTGCCAAATTTCATAATCATAAAATGCGGCAATTGCTAACATGATTCGGACAGACTTAAGCATCGCTACGGGTGAGAAGGTCTCATCGTAGTCAATCCCATGAACTTGTCGAAAACCTTTTGCAACAAGTCGAGCTTTATAGACAGTAACATTACCGTTAGCGTCAGTCTTCTTCTTGAATATCCATTTATTCTCAATTGCTTGCCGATCAACGGGCAAGTCAACCAAAGTCCACACTTTGTTCTCATACATGGATCCCATCTCAGATTTCATGGCCTCAAGCCATTTTGCGGAATCTGGGCTCACCATCGCTTCTTCATAGTTCGTAGGTTCGTCATGGTCTAGTAACATAACTTCCAAAATAGGATTACCGTACCACTCTGGTGCGGATCTTACTCTGGTTGACCTACGAGGTTCAGTAACAACTTGATCTAAAGTTTCATGATCATCATCATTAACTTCCTCACTAATTGGTGTAGGTGTCGCAGAAACCATTTTCTGTGATGAACCACTTTCCAATAAGGGAGCAGGTATAGTTACCTCATCAAGTTCTACTTTCCTCCCACTCACTTCTTTCGAGAGAAACTCCTTCTCTAGAAAAACTCCGAATTTAGCAACAAAAGTCTTGCCTTCGGATCTGTGATAGAAGGTGTACTCAACAGTATCCTTTGGGTATCCTATGAAGACACATTTCTCCGATTTGGGTTCGAGCTTATCAGGTTGAAGCTTTTTCACATAAGCATCGCAGCCCCAAACTTGTAGAAATGACAACTTTGGTTTCTTACCAAACCATAGTTCATAAGGCGTCGTCTCAACGGATTTCGATGGTGCCCTATTTAAGGTGAATGCGTCCGTCTCTAAAGCATATCCCCAAAATGATAGTGGTAAATCAGTAAGAGACATCATAGATCGCACCATATCTAGTAAAGTACGATTACGACGTTCGGACACACCATTACGCTATGGTGTTCCGGGTGGCGTGAGTTGCGAAACTATACCGCATTGTTTCAAATGAAGACCAAACTCATAACTCAAATATTCTCCTCCACGATCAGATCGTAGATACTTTATTTTCTTGTTACGATGATTTTCAACTTCACTCTGAAATTCTTTGAACTTTTTAAATGTTTTAGACTTATGTTTCATTAAGTAGATATACCCATATCTGCTTAAATCATCTGTGAAGGTGAGAAAATAATGATATCCGCCATGAGCCTCAACATTCATTGGACCACATACATCTATATGTATGATCTCCAACAAATCTGTTGCTCTCTCCATAGTTCCGAAGAACGGCATTTTAGTCATCTTGCCCATGAGGCACGGTTCGCAAGTACCAAGTGATTCATAATCAAGTGGTTCCAAAAGTCCATCAGTATGGAGTTTCTTCATGCGCTTTACTCCGATATGACCTAAACGGCAATGCCACAAATAAGTTGCACTATCATTATCAACTTTGCATCTTTTGGCTTCAATATTATGAATATGTGTATCACCACTATCGAGATTTAGCAAAAATAGACCACTCTTCAAGGGTGCATGACCATAAAAGATATTACTCATATAAATAGAACAACCATTATTCTCTGATTTAAATGAATAACCGTCTCGCATCAAACAAGATCCAGATATAATGTTCATGCTCAACGCTGGCACCAAATAACAATTATTTAGGTCTAATACTAATCCCGAATGTTGATGTAGAGGTAGTGTGCCGACCGCGATCACATCGACTTTGGAACCATTTCCCACGCGCATCGTCACCTCGTCCTTAGCCAATCTTCGCTTAATCCGTAGCCCCTGTTTCGAGTTGAAAATGTTAGCAACAGAACCAGTATTAAATACCCAGGTGCTACTGCGAGCATTAGTAAGGTACACATCAATAACATGTATATCACATATACCTTTGTTCACTTTGCCATCCTTATCCGCCAAATACTTGGGGCAGTTCCGCTTCCAGTGACCAGTCTGCTTGCAGTAGAAGCACTCAGTCTCAGGCTTAGGTCTAGACTTGGGTTTCTTCTCCTGAGCAGCAACTTGTTTGCTGTTCTTCTTGAAGTTCCCCTTCTTCTTCCCTTTGCCCTTTTTCTTGAAACTGGTGGTCTTATTGACCATCAACACTTGATGCTCCTTCTTGATTTCTACCTCCGCGGCTTTAAGCATCGTGAAGAGCTCGGGAATAGTCTTATTCATCCCTTGCATATTATAGTTCATCACGAAGCTTTTGTAGCTTGGTGGCAGTGATTGAAGAACTCCGTCAATGACACTATCAACAGGAAGATTAACTCCCAGTTGAGTCAAGTGATTATGATACCCAAACATTTTGAGTATATGTTCACTGACAAAACTATTCTCCTCCATCTTGCAGCTATAGAACTTATTGGAGACTTCATATCTCTCAATCCGGGCATTTGCTTGAAATATTAACTTCAACTCTTGGAACATCTCATATGCTCCATGATGTTCAAAACGTTGTTGAAGACCTGGTTCTAAGCCGTAAAGCATGGCACACTGAACTATCGAGTAGTCATCAGCTTTGCTCTGCCAGACGTTCATAACATCTGGTGTTGCTCCTGCAGCAGGCTTGGCACTTAGCGGTGCTTCCAGGACGTAATTCTTTTGTGCAGCAATGAGGATAATCCTCAAGTTACGGACCCAGTCCGTGTAATTGCTACCATCATCTTTCAACTTTGCTTTCTCAAGGAACGCATTAAAATCCAACGGAACAACAACACGGGCCATCTATCTACAATCAACGTAGACAAGCAAGATACTATCAGGTACTAAGTTCATGATAAATTTGAGTTCAATTTAATCATATTATTTAAGAAGTCCCACTTAGATAGACATCCCTCTAATCCTCTAAGTGATCACTTGATCCATATCAACTAAACCATGTCCGATCATCACGTGAGATGGAGTAGTATCAACGGTGAACATCACTATGTTGATCATATCTACTATATGATTCACGCTCGACCTTTCGGTCTCCGTGTTCCCAGGCCATATCTGTTATATGCTAGGCTCATCAAGTTTAACCTGAGTCTTCCGCGTGTGCAACTGTTTTGCACCCGTTGTATTGAACGTAGAGCCTATCACACCCGATCATCACATGGTGTCTCAGCACGAAGAACTTTCGCAACGGTGCATACTCAGGGAGAACACTTATACTTTGATAATTTAGTGAGGGATCATCTTATAATGCTACCGTCAATCAAAGCAAGATAAGATGCATAAAAGATAAACATCACATGCAATCAATATAAGTGATATGATATGGCCATCATCATCTTGTGCTTGTGATCTCCATCTCCAAAGCACCTTCATGACCACCATCGTCACTGGCGCGACACCTTGATCTCCATCATAGCATCATTGTCCTCTCGCCAATCTTATGCTTCCACGACTGTCACTACCGCTTAGTGATAAAGTAAAGCATTACAGGGCAATTGCATTGCATACAATAAAGCGACAACCATATGGCTCCTGCCAGTTGCCGACAACTCGGTTACAAAACATGATCATCTCACACAATAAAATTTAGCATGATGTCTTGACCATATCACATCACAACATGCCCTGCAAAAACAAGTTAGACGTCCTCTACTTTGTTGTTGCAAATTTTACGTGGCTGCTACAGGCTTAGCAAGAACCGTTCTTACCTACGCATCAAAGCCACAACGATAGTTTGTCAAGTTGGTGCTGTTTTAACCTTCGCAAGGACCGGGCGTAGCCACACTCGGTTCAACTAAAGTTGGAGAAACTGACACCCGCCAGCCACCTGTGTGCAAAGCACGTCGGTAGAACCAGTCTCGCGTAAGCGTACGCGTAATGTCGGTCCGGGCCGCTTCATCCAACAATACCGCCGAACCAAAGTATGACATGCTGGTAAGCAGTATGACTTATATCGCCCACAACTCACTTGTGTTCTACTCGTGCATATGACATCTACGCATAAAACCTGGCTCGGATGCCACTGTTGGGTAACGTCGTATTTTCAAAATTTTCCTACGCACACACAAGATCATGGTGATGCATAGCAACGAGAGGGGAGAGTGTTGTCTACGTACCCTCGTAGACCGTTCGCGGAAGCGTTATATCAACGCGGTTGATGTAGTCATACGTCTTCACGATCCGACCGATCCAAGTACCGAAAGCACGGCACCTCCAAGTTCTGCACACGTTCGGCTCGGTGACGTCCTCGCCTTCTCGATCCAGCAAGAGGGGCGAAGTAGTAGATGAGTTCCGGCAGCACGACGGCATGGTGACGGCGTTGGTGAAGAACAATCTCCGTAGGGCTTCACCTAAGCACTACAAAAACTAGGACGGAGGATAAGCTAGAGGGGACGGGGTTGCCGGCACACGGCTTGGTGTTTCTTGATGTGTCTTGGGTGCTAGCACTACCCCTCTATTTATATGTTGAGCCTTGGGGTCGAAACTTGGAGTAAAAGCCTCCACAAAGTCGGTTTCACCCGAAAGGCAAGAGTCCTTCTCGGACTCCAGGGCCAGACGCCAGGGTTCCCGGCGTCTGGACCCAGATGCCAGGGACCCTGGTGTCTGGCCCCTGGACTCCGCAAAACTTCCTTTTGCGCTTTCCAAAAACCTTGTGGGCTTTCCCCTTTGGCACAAATAAAGTGTTCTCGTACCCAAATATTTCGGGAAACATCCGGAACCCCTTCCGGTAAATTCCGGAACCCTTTCGGTGACCAAACACTATTATCCCATATATCAAACTTTATCTCTGGGCCATTCCGGAGTTCCTCGTCATGTCCGTGATCTCATCCCGGACGCCGAACAACATTTGGTCACCAACATACATAACTCATATAGTACTATATCGTCAACGAACGTTAAGCATGCGGACCCTACGGGTTCGAGAACTATGTAGACATGACCGAGACACCTCTTTGGTCAATAACCAATAGCAGGACCTGATGCCCATATTGGCTCCTACATATTCTACGAAGATCTTTATCGGTCAGAACGCATAACAACATACGTTGTTCCCTTTGTCATCGGTATGTTACTTGCCCGAGATTCGATCGTCGGTATCTCAATACCTAGTTCAATCTCGTTACCGGCAAGTCTCTTTACTCGTTCCGTAATACATCATCCCGCAACTAACTCATTAGTTGCAATGCTTTCAAGGCTTATAGTGATGTGCATTACCGAGTGGGCCTAGAGATACCTCTCCGACAATCGGAGTGACAAATCCTAATCTCGAAATACGCCAACCCAACAAGTACCTTTGGAGACACCTGTAGAGCACCTTTATAATCACCCAGATATGTTGTGACGTTTGGTGGCGCACAAAGTGTTCCTCTGGTAAACGGGAGTTGCATAATCTCATAGTCATAGGAACATGTATAAGTCATGAAGAAAGCAATAGCAACAAACTAAATGATCAAGTGCTAAGCTAACGGAATGGGTCAAGTCAATCACATCATTCTCCTAATGATGTGATCCCGTTAATCAAATGACAACTCATGTCTATGGTTAGGAAACTTAACCATCTTTGATCAACGAGCTAGTCAAGTAGAGGCATACTAGTGACACTATGTTTGTCTATGTATTCACGCATGTATTATGTTTCCGGTTAATACAATTCTAGCATGAATAATAAACATTTATCATGAAATAAGGAAATAAATAATAACTTTATTATTGCCTCTAGGGCATATTTCCTTCATATATCATGTTCATCATT